>NW_016817210.1:4108-25591 GCF_001698545.2 Rhinopithecus bieti | reverse complement strand
TTGATGAAATCCCTCAGCTTTTGTTTGTCTGGAAAAGTCTTTATTTCTCCTTCATATTTGAAGGATATTTTTGCTAGATACACTATTTTAGGGTAAAAGTTTTTTTCCTTCAACACTTTAAATATGTCATGCCACTCTCTTGTGGCCTGTAAGGTTTCCACTGAAAAGTCTACTGCTGGATATATTGGAGCTCCATTGTATTTTTTTTCCTTCTTTTCTCTTGCTGCTTTTGGTATCTTTTATTTTTATTTTATTATTATTATTTTTTGAGACAGAGTCTCCCTCTGTCACTCAGACTGGAGTGCAGTGGCACAGTCTCGGCTCACTGCAACCTCCGCTTCCCAGGTTCTAGCAATTCTCATGCTTCAGCCTCCTGAATGGCTGGGACTACAGGGACAGGGCACCACACCTGGCTAATTTTTTTTTAATTTTTAGTAGAGATGGGGTTTCACCATGTTGGCCAGGCTAGTCTCGAACTCCTGGCCTCAAGTGATCCACCCACCTTGGCCTCCCAAAGTGCTGGGATTACAGGCATGAGCCACTGTGCCTAGCCTAGATCCTTTCTTTATTCTTGACCTTTGGAAGTTTGATTATTAAATGATAGTCTTATTTCAGTTCAATCTACTTGCTGCTCTATAACTCTCTTGTATTCAAATATTGATAACTTTCTCTACATTTGGGAAGTTCTCTGTTATTGTCCCTTTAAATAAACTTTCTACCCCTATCTCTCTCCTTCGTCTCTTTATGGCCAATAACTCTTAGACTTGCCCTTTTGAGGCTATTTTCTAGATCTTGGAAGTGTGCTTCATTCTTTTTTATTATTTTTTCTTTGGTCTCCTCTGACTGTGGGTTTTTTTTTTTCAAGGTCTTGCTCTTTCACCCAGGCTGTCGTGCAGTGGCACAATCATAGCTCATTGCAGCCTTGAACTCCTAGATTCAAGTGATCCTCCTGCCTCAGCCTCCTCAGTAGCTAAGACTACAGGCACGCATGCCACTACACCCAGCTAATTTAAAAAAATTTTATAGAAATGATTCCTTATTATGTTGCCCAGGCTGATCTTAAACTCCTGGGCTCAAGAGATCCTCCTGCTTCACCCTCCTGAGGTGCTGGGATTACAGACATGAGCTACTATGGCAAGCCATGTATTTTCAAATGGCCTGTCTTCAAGCTCATTATTTCTTTCTTCTGCTTGATCAATTCTGCAATTAAGAAACTTTGATTCCTTCTTCAGCATGTCAATTACATTTTTTAACACCAGAATTCCTGCTAGATACTTTTTAATTATTTAAATCTCTTTGTTAAATTTATCTGTTAGGATTCTGAACTCCTTATCTGTGTTATCTTGAATTTTCTTGAGTTTCTTCAAAACAGCTATTTCGAATTCTCTGTCCAAAAGATCACATATCTCTGTCTCTCCAGGTTTGGTCCTTGGTGCCTTATTTAGTTCGTTCGGGAAGATCATGTTTTCCTAAATGGTCTTCATGCTTGTGCATGTTCGTCAGTGTCTAAGTATTGAAAAGTTAGGTGTTTAGTAGTCTTTGTAGTCTGGGCTTGTTCATACCCGTCCTTCTTGGGAAACTTTCCAGGTATTCGAAGGGACTTTGCGTGTTGTGATCTAAGTTTTTGATCACTGTAGTCACATCTACGTTAGGGGGCACCCCAAGCTCGGTAACGCTGCGGTTCTTGCAGACTCATTGAGGTACTGCCTTGGTGGTCTTGGATCAAATCCGGAAGAATTCTCTGGATTACCAGACACAGACTCTTTTTCTCTGCCCTTACTTTTTCCCAAACAAACAGAGTCTCTCTCTCTCTCTCTCTCTCTCTCTTTCTCTCTGTGCTGAGATGCCTGCAGCTGAGGGAGGGCAGAAATGCTTTTTTAAGTTACCACCCAGTTCTAAAGTTGCACTTTGATAACTTGATTATTTCCTATGTTTTCATTAGCAACACAGTTGTAAACCACTTCTCCAGAGAGTTAATCTCATCTCTTAAATGACAGTTATTATTAAAATTTCAATGAGTAATTCTTTTTCTGAGTTCTTAGTTTCCTACATACTTATTACAGCATTAATCATTTTACCTGACAATACCTACTCACTAATCAATTCCCAGTGAGAATTATTAGACACTCATATCCAGTAGCAAGAAAGAAAAAAATTAAAATCCTTAAGACACATAGTTAGGGATATGCTTTCAAATCTGGAATGTACAGAAATTGAAACTGTGAGCCTCCTTGGCAACTCCCAGAGGATATAACATAACAGTAATCAATCCACTGTGTGGCTTGTTACATAAGTACTATAAAAGCCTTGGAACCATTTGGAATCTGACAGAAGCCTTATGGAAGTGGTTCAGTGGTGGTTGGCTATTTGCGTATTTTCCTCCTATTACAGATATGGGAAAAAAGACTGAAAGAATATATACCAAAATGTTAATATTGATTATTTCTGGGGAGTAGGGCTACCAGTTTTCTTTTATTTTTTGCTTATCTGTATTATCTAAAATTTCTAAAATAAATATAACTATTGTAAGAAAATTCCAAATGATAAAAGTCCAAAAAGATGGTTTGTTTTAATAGTAAGTAAGCTGAGTTGCATTTTCTACCATCTGTTTCAGTCAGGGAAATGAATAACATCTTCTAGGGCAAAGTAACAGGGTAAATGGAGACCCAGAGAAAGACTGATTGTTCTCTATGATAAGCATTCTCTAGAACATAAAAGGAAGTAATGAACAGGACTCCAAGCTTTGTTCTGTTGTGTCTCACCCCCTCTCGATTCTTCTCTGGCTTTGTTCCACACTCTGAACATCCTAAATCAACTTACAAGTGGTGGTAACCAAAAGAATCTATTAGGAAAATTGTCTCTCTAGACTCCGATTCCATCAAATATCTCCTTTCTCTTCTATTTTCCACATTTTCTTACCACCTATAGACATGCTTAACGTTTCCCCATTCTAAAACAAAGTTAAAACACTATTTCTCCCTTATCTCGTTACAAACTACCATCCTTTCTACCTCCTTCCTTTCATAGCCAGATTTCTGGAACAATTAATCTACAACCACGGTCTTTTCCCCGTTTCCATTTCTTCAATTTGCTGCAGTCTGCCTTCTGCCACGACTCCAACAAACTTTAAAGGAAAGCTTCCTAGTTGCTGAACTTACTGGCCGATATTTACACAGCCTAGGGTGATTGGTTGCTCTTATTTCCCAGAAGTTCTTCTTCTTGGCCTCTGGGAAGAAAGGAGTGAAATGGGAAGAAATGACACTACTGTCTCTAAATTTATTTTTCTTACCTTTCCGTGTCAGATTTCCCTCTTCTGTTCCACACTTATTCATTGGGATTCCCTAGGGTTATGTCCTAGTCTCTTATCTTCTTACACCACCTGGAACAAAGTTTATCTACTTACACAGCTTCAACTATCATCTATACAATGATAGATTGCAAAATTTGTAATAATTGCCTCGAACTCTTGCTTTAGCTCCAGATTTGTATTTCCAAATTACAATTAAGCATCTTTACATACAGGTTACAAACAGGTACCCTAAGCTCCACTAGTCTAAAATCAGACTTATCTTCTCTACTGCCACAATTTATTAAATTCTTGAATTACATTCTCATTCACAATCGCAAGCCATGTTCCTAAGCTAGAAGTTTTTGCTTTTGCCTTAACTATCCCTTCTCCCTAACGCTGCACATCTAATCAATCAGCAGACAGTCCTATTGATTTTAACTCATAAATGTCATTCTGTCAAGCCTAGCCTTTCTCCTGCACTGCCTCAATCTTGGTTCAGACTCTCATAATGTCCAGCTGGGACTATTACGTCTGCTAAGTAGTCCTGCCACCAATCTCTCCCCATTCTACACCTGTTGAACTTCCACACTACTTTCAAAACAATCTTTACAAAACAAAACTCACTCTTTTGACTCCTCAGTGCCTACAGGAGAAAACACAACTCCTTGGTCTAGTATATTAGGATTCAGTCCAGCTTGTTAGCCTCACGCTGTACTCCACTCCCCAACTCCTGCATGCTAAGCTTCTCACCATTCCACAAACACACCAGGCCATATAATGTCTCCATGTCTTCACACATTGTATCCTGTCCTCTTAGAATGTCCTTTTCTTTCTTCCTCACCTGACAATGTCCTACTCATCCTTTAGTATGTGTCTTCTTGGGAAAGACAAACTAGCTATTATTTATCAAGAAGTTTTGCTAAGCAATTTATGTTCATTAGCTTATTTTAAGCCTCAATCAATTCTGTGAGATAACTACTATCATCATTTTACAGATGAAAAAGCTGAGATTTAAAGGGGCTAAATAACATTGTCATCTACTAAATGGTGGGATTTAAATATAGGTATTCAAAACCTGGACTTTTAACCACTATGCTACAGGCAATGTGTATTATACATAGTTGATTGTTCTGTTCTCTGTGTTCCCATAGCACTCTATTCACCACTCTGAAATGGCAGTTACCACACTAGAATGTAATATTTCTGTTTACACAATATTATCCCCCACTAGATATAAGATACATGGTGATAGAGATAAAATCTTGCAGCCGGGCGTGGTGGTATGTGCCTGTAGTCCCAGCTACTGGGGCGGCTGAGGTGGGAGGACTGCTTGAGCCTAGGAGTTCAAGTCTGTAGTGAGCTATGATGGTGCCCCTGCACTCCAGCATGGGCAATAAGAGTGAGATTGGTCTCAAAAGAAAGAAGGAAAGAGAGGAAGGAAGGAAGGAAGGAAGGAAGGAAGGAAGGAAGGAAGGAAGGAAGGAAGGAAGGCAGGCAGGCAGGCAGGCAGGCTTAACCAATCTTTGTATCTCAGTGTGTTTAGCACATTGTAAGTGCTCAATAAATGTTCACTATATAAATGAATTTTGAAACCTCTCTCTGGCAGTAAGTAGCCTTTTGTTTGTTGCCTTGCTTTTTCTTCTGACTGTGTCTAATATGGTTTGGCCGTGTCCCCACGCAAATCTCTTCTTGAATTGTAGTTCCCATAATCCCCATGTGTCCTGGGAGAGACCAAGTGGAGATAATTGAATCATGGGGGCGGTTTCCCCCATCCTGTTCTCATGATAGTGAGTGAGTTCTCATGAGATCTGATGGTTTTATAAGGGGCTTTTTCCCACCCTTTGCTCTGCACTTCTACTTGCTGCTACCATGTGAAGAAGGACATACTTGCTTTCCCCTCCACCACGATTGTAAGTTTCCTGAGGCCTCCCCAGCCATGCTAAACAGTGAGTCCATTAAACTTTTTTCCTTTATAAATTACCTAGTCTCAGGTATGTCTTTATTAGCAGCATGAGAACGGACTAATACAGTGTCCTTTCATTATTCGTTCAACTACGAGCAGTAAATGCTGGCAATTTTTTAAAATTGTGTTTCAGGCTTTGTTTTTATTTATACTCCCTTACTATTTGCATAGTAACTTTAATATCTTACATTATTAATAAACAGGTTTGTAAGTATTATTATTTAAATGTATGTACAAAATTTCTTTTTTAAAGAAAGAGTTCATGTCCTTTGCAGGGACATGGATGAAGCTGGAAACCATCATTCTCAGCAAACTAACACAGGAACAGAAAACCAAACACCGCATGTTCTCACTCACAAGTGGGAGTTGAACAATGAGAACACATGGACACAGGGAGGGGAACATCACACACTGGGGCCTGTCGGGGGTTAAGGGGCAGGGAGAGGGAGAGCATTAGGACAAATACCCAATGCACGCGGGGCTTAAAACCTAGATGACAGGTTGATAGGTGCAGCAAACCACCATGGCACCTGTATACCTATGAAAAAAACGTGCACGTTCTGCACATGTATCCCAGATCTTAAAGCAAAAAAAATTCTTTTTTAAATATTTTAACTTTTATTTTAGGTTTGAGATAGACGTACAGGTTTGTTATATAGGTAACCTTGTGACTCAAGGGTTTGTTGTACAGATTATTTCGTCACCTGGGTACTAAGCATAGTACCCAACAGTTGTTTTTTTTTTTCCCTAAACCTCTCCATCCTCCCATCCTCCTCCCTCAAGTAGAACCCAGAGTCTGTTGTTTCCCTCTATGTGTCCATGTGTTCTCATTGTTTAGCTCCTACGTATAAGTGAGAACATGCAGTGTTTGGTTTTCTCTTCTTGCCTTAGTTTGCAAAGGATAGTGGCCTTCAGCTCCATCCATGTTCCTGCAAAGGACATGATCTTGTTCTTCTTTATGGCTGTGTAGTACTCCATGGTGTATACGTACCACATTTTCTTTCTTTCTTTCTTTCTTTTTTTTTTTGAGATGAAGTCTTACTCTGTTGCCCAGGCTGGAGTGCAATGGCGTGATCTCGGTTCACCACAACCTCTGCCTCCCAGGTTCCAGCGATTCTCCTGCCTCAGCCTCCTGAGTAGCTGGGATTACAGGCACCTGCCACCATGCCTGGCTAATTTTGTATTTTAGTAGAGACAGAGTTTCATCATGTTGGTCAAGCTGATCTCGAACTCCTGACCTCAGGTGATCCACCCGCCTCCGCCTCCCAAAGTGCTGGGATTACAAGCGTGAGCCACTGTGCCTGGCCACTACATTTCCTTTATCAAGTCTACCATTGATGGGCATTTAGGTTGATTCCATGTCTTTGCTATTGTGAATGTGCTGCAGTGAACATACGCATGAATGTGCCTTTATTGTTTTGGGTATATACCCAGTAGTGGGATTGCTGGGTCAAATGGTATTTCAGTTTTTAGTTCTTTGAGGAATTGCCACACTGTCTTCCACAATTTAACTCCCACCAGCAGTGTATAAGCATTGCCTTTTCTCCACGACCTTGCCTAATGCTAGCAATTTTTGACAGTGTTTCATAAAAATCTCCTTTCATATACTAAGTGAATTTATATGAAGTGATCAACAGAGGAATTGATCAATAAGCTTCCCTCTAAAATGTACTTCTTGAATTAACTTTCTCTCATAGCCTATTCTACTGACATCTTCTCTTTAACTTATTAGTGTTCTCAAGTCTTTGCCCATCTTTAAAAAAATCGCATTCCTTCAACCATGCTAGCTATAGTCTGCTTTCCCTATTACTCTTTCCCTTTGCCAAACTTCTTTAAAGATTAGTCTGCATTTCCACACCTCCCATTTGCTTCTTTGAAATTTAGAAATACTTTAAGCAAACAAAAAAGGGTAAAGAATAATATAATAAAAACCCATGTACCTACAACTCAGTTTATTAGAAACTGACATTTTGGCTGGGCACGGTGGCTTATGCCTGTAATCCCAGCATTTTGGGAGGCCGAGGCGGGTGGATCGCCTGAGGTCGGGCGTTTGAGACCAGCCTGACCAACATGAAGAAACCCCGTCTCTATTTAAAATACAAAATCAGCCGGGTGTGGTGGCACATGCCTGTAATCCCAGCTACTCGGGAGGCTGAGGCAGGAGAATTGCTTGAACCCGGGAGGCAGAGGTTGTGGTGAGTCAAGATCGTGCCATTGCACTCCAGTCTGAGCAACAAGAGCGAAACTCCATCTCAAAACAAAACAAAACAAAACACAGCTGACATTTTGTCAAATTTCTTTCTTATTTTTTAAAGAAGTAAAACATTGATAGAGTAAGCATTATGTGTACCTATCCCATCCCCATCCCTCTTCCTCCTTCCCCAGAGGTAGTCACTATTCAGACTTTGGTATTTCTCAATTCCATATATGTAATAACTAGTTGACCTCTGCAGCATTTGATCCTATTCATTTTTTTCTACCTTAGAACTTCACCTCCCTTAGTTTCGACACCACTGTCTCCTTAGTGCTCTGAATCTCTCTCTTGACTGACAGTCTACACACTACACAAGATGTGAGTAATGATTCCCAATGAATCATTCTTACCAGAACGCATACCTTCGGTATTGGTCATGTGATTTGCTTTGGACAACAGGATATCTACAGATGTGATGCAAACAGAGGCTTGAAAAGCACTTGTACATTAAGGCTTGCCCTCTTGAAATGCTGCCACCACATGAACAGGTCCAAACCTTCTGGAGAGGCCACTGTGGGCACTGTGGCTAATAGTCTGCCAACTGCCAGATGTGTGAGTGAGGTCATCTTAGGTCATCCAGCCCCCACCAACTTGACAGCTGACTGCCACAGAGAGCCTAGGCAAGACCAAGAGAAGAAATGCCCAACTGAGTCTACACTCAGAATTTAATCATCTACAGAATTTTGAGCAAATCAAATAAATGAAGCCAGTGCAGTGGCTCACTCCTGTCATCCCAGCACTTTGGGAGGCCAAGGTGGGAGGATCGCTTGAACTCAGGAGTTCAAGACCAGCCTGGGCAACATAGCAAGACTTCGTCTCTACAAAAAAATAAAAAATAAAAAATTAGCTGGGCAAGGTGACGCACGTCTGTGGTCTCAGCTACTCGAGAGGCTGAGGTGGGAGGATTGCTTGAGCCCAGGAGGTGGAGGCTGCAGTGAGCAGTGATCATGCCACTGCACTCCAGCCTGCGTGACAGAACAAGATCCTGTCTCTAAATGTACATACATAAAACGTTGTTTTAAGTGACTAAGTTTTGGTGTGGTTTAGTTTTATATCCATAATATCATATTATACATATTACATCACAACTTGGTTTTTTTGTTTCTTCATATTGAGATCTTTCCATGTTTACACCTATAGCTATAGTTCATTCATTTTAAACTAACTTGAACAAAGAGTCCTTTCATATGAATATACCATCATTTCTTTATTCATTCATTCACTTACTAATGGACATTTGTGTTTCCAGTTTCTCACTACTACAAGCAATATTGCAATGCACACTCTTATATGGGTCCTTTTGTACTAGGAATGGAATTACTTAGTTGAGAGGTAGATATCTTCAACTTTACTATATAGTAATGAGCCACATAACTATATTTTGGTCAACGACAGACTACATATACAATGATGGTCCCATAAAATTATATTACCATTATTTTACTGTATCTTTTTTATGTTTAAATATAAATGTATCTAAACATAGTTACACAGATACTTACCATGTGTTACAATTGTCTACAGTATTAAATGTAGTAACATGCTGTACAGGTTTGTAGCCTAGGAGCAATAGGCTATGTCATATAGCCTAGATGTGTAGTGAGCTATACCACCTAGGTTTGTGTAAATACACTGTGATGTTTGCAAAAGGAACAAATTGTCTAGCAATGCATTTCTTAGAAGGTATCCCCGTCACTAACCAACACCTAACTGTATATGCCCAGCTGCTTTCCAAGAAGGTTGTACACGTCTTCAATCCCTTATCTACAATTTTAAAATCTGAAAATTGTCTGAAAATCAAAAGTATTTTTCATGAGTTTGACTTTTTTCACTTTGTTTATGGTGTTTTGGTATTTTTTACTACTTACAATTTTTTCAAGGTTATCAATAATTTTCTTTACGGTTGTGCTTGCCTTACTCTTCCAGCCACTATAAACTGGTTTCTGAACCATACCATTCCAATTATACTGCTCAAGAGGTCACCAATTGTGCTTAAAAGCCAAATTTCATGAGCATTTTCAAGTATAATGAAATAACTAGTTGACCTCTGCAGCATTTGATCCTATTCAACTTTTTCTACCTTAGAACTTTCACCTCCCTTAGCTTTGATACCACTATCTCCTTAGCACTTTCAATCTTACTCTCGACCAACGGTCTACACACTATTAGTGGGATGCAGCACTGTGCAGTGGGATTCAGAGTTTTCATTAAAACTACCAAGAATCCATGTGCTGTCATGTCCATCTGTGTGATGTGCTATGTGTGGTAGGTATGACGTCATGAAAACTTACTGTGCAAAATATTGAGTGTTTCAATTAAGGATTTATTAAGGTAAAAATATATTAATGAGTAATTTCCAAATGAATTCGATACAACAATGATGTGACATTAATGCCAATGAACTCAGGGCAAAAAGAACTTAGGAGATAAATTATGTATATGCTACCCCCTACACTAATTGTTACATGTTCACTTCTTTGTTTCTCTCTAAGTGCCTATGTGTCACTTAGACTAGCATATAGTTAGCTGCTGATTGATGTGTATCTTCTCCAAAAGGTAAATTTAGTCACAACATTCTCAATCCAAGCACGAAATAAAGGTCAGATACTGCAAAGAAAAACACCTTATTGTGCAATATTTTACAAACAGCATAGTAATACTTGTTTTAGGCAAGTATCATCAATGAATGCTAGAACTAGTGGGTGAAAGTTTGATGAGAAACAAGATATTCTTTTTTTTTTTGATGGTCTCAATCTCCTGACCTCGTGATCCGCCCGTCTCGGCCTCCCAAAGTGCTGGGATTACAGGCTTGAGCCACCGCGCCCGGCCGAGAAACAAGATATTCTTAAAATATCTTCCTCAAAGGTATTTATTACTTGCAAAGGGAAGAATAGTACCTTGAGAATGTAGAAAACTGGCAGATCTTTCTTTAACCAACTCGTGATCAACATTAATATCACCAGCAATGGCACAAATAAATATTATGTGCCTCCTGATATTATGCACTGAGAAGGACACAAATTACTTCTGTCATATTCCTACTGAAAATGCTTAACTTGAATTAAATTGCATAGAAATATCAGACAAACCCAAAATGAGGGACATTCTAAAAAAACCTGACCTATGTTCTTCAAAAATATTAATGCCATGAATGACAAAGAAAGGCTAAGGAATATGTTCCAGACTAAAGGAAACTAAAGTTGGTGGTTTCCCAAAATGTTAAATATAGAATTACCCAGCAATTCCAGTCCTAGGTATATGCCCAAGAGATTGAAAACAAATAATCAAACAAAACCTTGAAAACATATGTTCGTAGAAGCACTATTCACAGTAGTGAAAAGGTAGAAACAACCCAAATGTCCATCAATGGTTAACTGGATAAACAAAATGTAGTGTATCCACACAATGGAATATTTTTCAGCCAGAAAATGGTTGAAGTAATGCCAAATGTGGATGAACCTTGAAAATACATGCTAAGTCAAAGAAGTCAGACACAAAAGACCACATATTGGATGATTTCATTTACATGAAATGTCCAGAATAAACAAATCCACAAAGACAGAAAGCACATTGGTGGTTGCCAGGGGCTTGGGAGAAAGCAGGACAAATTACATGTATTTTTTTTTTTACAGAGACAGGGTCTTGCTGTGTCACCCAGGCTGTAGTACAGCGGTGTGATCATGGCTCACTGCAGCCTTGAACTCCCGGGGTCAATTGATCCTCCCAGCTCAGCCTCCCAAGTAGACTACAGGCATGCACCACCACACCTGGCTAATTTTTGTATTTTTTGTTTTGTTTTTATTTAACTTGTATTTTAAGTTCAGGGTACATGTGCAAACTCATGGGAGTTTGTTGTACAGGTTATTTTATCACCCAGGTATTAAGCCTAGTACCCATTAGTTATTTTTCCTGATCCTCTCTCTCCTCTCACCCTCCAATAGTCTTCAGTGTGTGTTGTTCCCCTCTATGAGTCCATGTGTTCTCATCATTCAGCTTCCGCTTATAAGTGAAAACATGCGGTATTTGGTTTTCTGTTACTGCATTAGTTTGCTAAGGATAATGGTCTACAGCTCCATCCATGCTCCTACAAAGGACATGATCTCATTCTTTTTAGTGGCTATATAGTATTCCATAGTGTATACACACCACATTTTCCTTATCCAGTCTACCATTGATGGGCATTTAGGTTGATTCCATGTCTTTGCTACTGTGATTTGGTTACAATGAACATAAGTGTGTATGTCTTTAAAACAGAATGGTTTATATTCCTTTGGGTATATACCCAATAATGAGATTGCTGGGTCAAATGGTATTTCTGTTTTTAGGTCTTTGAGGAATTGCCACACAATCTTCCACAATGATTGAACTAATTGACACTCCCACCAGCAGTATATGTGTTCCTTTTTCTCCGCAACCTTGCCAGCATCTGTCATTTTTTGACTTTTTAATAGTAGCCTGATGTGAGATGGTAACTCATTGTGGTTTTGACTTGCATTTTGTAATGATCAGTGATGTTGAGCTTTTTTCATATTTTGTTGGCCACATGTATGTTTTCTTTTGAAACATGTCTGTTTATGACCTTTGTGGGGTTTTGCCATTTTGCCCACCAACCCAAGTCCCACCTCTTCAGTATGCTTTTAAAAAAAAAAATAAAAAAAGTATTGAACCTTGAAAAGCTACAATGTATCTCAAACTATACTCTCGCTCCACTCCATCAAAAGTACCTCAGCATAGCACTGTGCATAAAGAACCCAAAATAAGTGCGGTTTCCAACACTGATGCAGTATATAAAATTAACAAGGAAACAAGAGATTCTGATTATTTAATGGACATAATTTCAATCTCACTGTCACTGGCTCCTCATTCTCTGCCTCACTTCGTTAAATACTATTGTAAAAAGGTGGGGTACTTATATAATACCTATCCTGCATTGTGGAAGAGTTGTCTCTAAGAACGAGATGAGCGAATGGAGCTACTCAGTTAGCATATAAAGGATTTAGTATAGTGCCTTGCGCAGAACATAGGCCAGGTGCTTTCGTGAAGGTAAATGCTCTAGAAATTAGTGCTATATCGCTGGGTTCACTTTTCCCCCCAACCCTTATTGTTATTGCCCCTGTAGTCTCTATTCTTGGGTTAATGGTTGCCACGCTTGACTCTTAGTGCTCACTAAACCTCATATTTGCATCAGCCATTTAAACCTGGCTCAATCCCTTTTATAACTCCTCTCACACTCCAATAGGTCAACTTAGTCACCCCAAAAGGTCCTAATTGGATCCTCCTCATTATATAGAATTCTACTCGGGGGCGCCTTCCTGTGTAAGCGGTTATCAGAGCGAGGATCGTCTGTCTCTAAACCATAAAAAAATTTAAAAGAAATATAGCCCAAAAATAAGACGCCCTCTCTGGGTCACAATGGTCTCATGCCTGCCCCAATCCCAGCACTTTGGCGCTCTCGCAGTGGGCGGATCACCTGAGTGAAGCGTCAGGAGTTCAAGGACCAGCATACTGGCCAAATGGTGAAACCCTGCCTGTACTAAAAATTTTAAAAAAATTAGCCAGGACAATGATGTGCCTTGGTAGCATGTCGCCATGTAATATGCCTCTATGCTAGCTCGGGGAGGCTGAGGCAAGGCAGATTGAGAATCACTTGGAACCCATACCGGGAAGGCAGTATGGTTGCTAGTCGAGCCATGGGACTCGATCTCACGTTGCACTCACCTGGGCTCTTTGGGATTTGTGTCGCGATAACATTTCTTCAGAAGTATATGAATCCATCAATACATTGAATATAGAACTAGAAATATCTATGAAGCATTGAGAGACTGACAACGGCTTACTGAACTATACTTGTTCCTCATAGTGAGATAGTTCAGAGCGAAAGTCCTGTAGCGCTTCTACCTCCAGTTGAGTATTAGTTCATTATAGTGTCGAATCTTCTATGATCCTCACATACTCGCTCTGGCCTTCCCTCCACGCTTACGGTGGCCCCAGTTACGTGTTCTTACTCGACTACAGTGACTGTGACGAGACCATACATCTAAAACACAGATTTGACCTCTGTCCGCCTTGAGCGCTTGCTCAAGACTGCCAGTATATTCTCAATAGTTTATGGCATGCATGCAATGCCTCTTGCTGTGCTACAATGAACTCTCGACTTCTCGTCTTCTAGCTATTGCACACTTATCCCAACATCACTCTACGGTTGCTATATGCTCAATTCTATTATATATTTTATTTTGTATTTTGTTGATAGGAGACTGGACTGTCCTCTGTCACCATCTAGGTCTCCTGGTCGGCCACTCGAACGCATGGTAGTTGTCATTAGTGCGTGTGTATTCCAAGAACCCTTCGATACAGCCTGCAGCTCTGATGTTCTGTACTAGAGTTTACGCCCACTATCTCTCTCTGACACTCAGCTCGTTACCGGACAAGATTCGTAAACAGCTAGTCTGGGATAGTTAAGCGCGCCTGCCCACGCTCGCGCATGGTACAGCCTCGAGACTGTACGCTCTCTGTGTATTTTTATGAGTCGCGATAGGTTTAGCATCATCAATTTATGTCTTAGACAGAATGTTAAATTTCGCAGCGACGGTGTTACGACCAGAACATGAAGTCATCGTATATCGTCTTCGTGGACCCGTCGTGTATACTCTTGACTAACCAAGGTTCTCCTCTCGAAATGGTATACATGTCTCTACATCGTGAGACTAGATGCTGGGGTCTGTTATGTAGCAATAGGGTGCATAGGATGTTCTGACTTCTGGCTATGATAACCAAGTGAGAATTCATATCAAGATGTAGATAGTGGCTTGATTCAACATAAAGGCTCCGCGTCCTACACAAGGGTTCTACCTCATATTGTCTATTGTGTACACTTATATTACTCTCTAGATTAATAGAGTTCTCGAATAAGTCATATATAACTCTGCACAGAGCTCTCCTCTCTATTCTTATACATCGTACTAATAAGAATTCCATGGTGGCCATACTGTTTCACACTCTGTATTTAATAGATGAGTTGATAGAGACCGGATAGTATATAAGATGTGCTTGCTTTGTCCTGATGAAATGCACCACAATTCTTGTATTATATACTCTACGTTGTCGAGACCACTCTGTGCGCCATATAGCGTTCGAGCTCATAGAATATTATCACTGTTCTTGCATCTCTCACGCTGAATGATGTTTCCTATGATATACTTACATATGTACTCGCTACATTTTCTGCACATTTAACTTTTTATATCTCTATCTCTGGTAGAATAAGAGGGGCTCACTCTCTGTGGCATACTCTACAATCTACACGTATATATCTATATAGTTTTGTTTCAACATAACTCGCTTATAATCGTAATAAGCTTTATACTGTGGTGGTTGATATATACACTATACCATAGTGTAGAATGGTAACATCTCATATACCTGAAATATGAGGAAAGCGCATAACATATATGTGACAGACTAGATACTCTCATATCGACATGTAGATCATGGGGTATATAATGTATAACTGATATATAAATATAGATATATTAAAAGTGATAGGACCCTGCAATGGGATACGTCTATACTAGACACGACCTCTAGAGTGTGTTTGGATTGTGAGAGACAGGGTTTGCTGAGTCGGTTACGGGCTGGGTTAACTGGACTATAATAATCCTTCCACTGCGTATCATCATGTCCTGCTTAAAACCTCTTGCCGACACAACTTAGATCACTCGCCAAGGCATAGGGCTCAGCGGTCTAGTGTGAATGTATGTACATTTGAGAGACAGGAATCTGTTGTTCTGTCCACGCAGGCTGGAGGGTGCAGTGCGCATAGATCATCCTCGCGTCCATTCGACTCTGCCATGCTGACGTCAGCATTACTCCTCCTCGCGGACTGCTGGCGGGTGCTGTCTCAATCATCTCTAGTGCGCTCGACCAACATGAACGCCACAATCGTCCTTTGCCACTACCCTTCACCTCTCTCATAACTAACTAGATAACAACCAATTGATGGTGTCGTGTGTGGTGTGCTGGAGTCCTCCGATCTCGTAGTGACAATGGTAGCTGAGTGCCGTATCTTCTCTCGCGTGCAGCTACGCGCCCTAGCTGAGACGAGTCTATGTTGATATAGTATAGTATCTGACTTGTATCTCTCTCGGTATCGAGCGTCGAAGATCTCTGTAGATGGCTTTGCTAGACTGGGTGTGCAAGTCAAGGGTCTGTCGGGTCATCTCATAGAATTCTGACAGTATCATAGACATACACACAACAAGCGAGTGATTCCCATAGAGCAAGGTTCGAGATCTCTCAAGAGAGCCATGCCCTCGAGATATATAAAGTGCTCCTCGAGCATCATCAAAAGCAAGATACAACTAGACAAAGTGAGAAGTGATACAATCCTATGTGTCTGTGCGTTGTGTCTCTCTCTTAGCTATCACAATTCTATTGTTTACCATGGCAATTTATTGATATTTTTGTTATCTTTATATATAATACATGATCAAGTATGAAAACATTGTCGACTAGTCTGAATAAGGTAGCACATATTAGCATAGTAGATAGCGATCTCGTTGTTATATGTGTCTCCTCATATCGTCGCCTCCTCATGTTCTCTCTAGGTATACCTTCTCTGTTCCTGCGCGGGGAAGTCTGTGAGTCATGAGTGTGAGTGAGGGTCGCGAGCCTGGTATACAGACTTTGTGCCCTGGATGGCAATGATTACCGTATTCTTCTCGAATAACAAGCACATAACCTTCTGGAGCAGTGGGTAGCCTCTAGGTTATTCTAGTTTGTATGCTCTCATCTATGTGGTCCTTCTTAACGTCGCAGAGTACGGCCATCTTTCAGATAGTGTGATATGTAGGATCTCGATCTCTCTGTTGCGCTCGCGCTCTGTCACGCAATGTCTTCAGAGAGGCGTCGGACGATGTCAAGGCTGTATCTCGCCAGACCCTGACTACCATGCGAAGTGTCCTCTCTCCTTAAGTCCGTCCTTCGCTGTCCATGACTTGCTTCTCTATCTTCGTGAATTCCTGATTCGGCCGTCCATATATGGCAGCCCTCTACCGCAGTCAAGCTCAGGAGTATGTGATAGCTACCGACGCTATAAGGTGATTTCGCGCTGATGTCGAAGTGACCGCACGTTACCCTTCTTACTCGCGGCCCGCCTCAGTTGTGTGGGATGTTCGGTATATTTTTGATGTTGATCTTGACTTGGGAGACCCAATCGCGTATGGGATATCTACTGGATTAGTGTGGAAACTCACCGAGATGCGCGTGTAAGTGCAAAGCTTGTCGATGACAGTACTAAGAGCGAGTCAGCCTCTCTGCTTGAAATGGTGCACTACGGACGACAAGATAGCCAGGTCTCCTCGAATCCTCTCCCTGGTCACGTCGAGGGTGAAGATCCTGGCCCGGTCTATACGGCTTTCCTGCCAAGAAGTTGGCTGGCAAAAATTACAGGGCTGAGCCACCTGCTCCCAGAAAGGCACCTCACGGTTGCTTCTTATAAACGAAGCAAGTTCCTAGTGAATCTAATCGACAGGAATGAAGAGTCTGTGGCATTCCTATTGACAGTTCAATGAGATCCCTCAACGAACAAACCTGTATAAATAACATGGGAGGTAGAAATATACTTCTATACTGTGATGGATAGACAAAAATAAACACGATGTCACACAGTTAGTGTACGCTACGATCAATCTATGAACCTCTAAAAAAGTTTAAAAAGCACCAGACTGATCAAATTGGGAAAATGAAGATATGGTTAACTGACAGGTATACAAAAACAATTCAGAGCTAAAAAAAGATAGACAGAAGGAAGGATAGATTAGGAATAGAAGTGCCTGTGCGAACGTTATAGATCAGAAAGCAACTGAAGGTGTCCCAGAAAAAGCTAGTAGGAAATCAGACTTCAAGATGGCAGACGCAACAGTAAACCGTTATGTATTTTATATTTTATGTATTTATTTATTTTGTTCTTATAGAGACAGGATCATCACTCTGTTGCCACTCAGGTCATGTGGAAGTTGGGAAAGTATACGTAGGTACCGCAACAAATGATTATCATATGATCAATCATACGATTTCATATAGTGAAACATCATAGTTCACATGCAGCACCTCAAATCCTGGGCTCAAGAGGTCCTCTACCTCAGCCTACTCAAATAGCTGCAACTACAGGTGTGCACCCCACAGGCCAGCTAATTTCTTTGTTATTTATTTTTTTTTTCAGAGCGATGAACAGGTACTCCTCATAGGGCTGCAAGGCAGGTGCCAAGAGCCTGAGGTGGGGTATGTGTGAAAGCCCTGGGCGGCTCGAAGGTGATCCTCCTGCTCACAGCCCCTGGGTAGCTGAGATTACAGGTGTGTTACCAAACCCAGACGTTAGGCTCTATTTAGCAGGATTTTCTTAAAGTGATTATAAATTTGCAAGTAGTAGAATACTGGGTGAATCGTAAAGGCACAGGGAACAGGGATAGTGTAAAGGCACACAGGGATACAGAAAAAGTTTTACTTTCGAAACTATTGTCTAGAATATTTGTGAAAGGGAGATACTGATGTGAATAATGAGACTAGAGAGCACAGGTGGGGCTTGCATGCCAAGTTAAGAGTTGCTTGTTTTGGTTTTGTTTTGTTTTTCAGAGACAGGCTGGAAGTACGCAGTGTGGCCAATCATAGCTCACTTGAACTCCAACTCCTAGGCTCAAGTGGATCCTCCCGTCTCAGCTTCCAAGGCACATAAAACATAGAGGTGTGCAGTACTTTATATACTTTATTTGTTTATTTATTTATTTATTTATTTATTTATTTATTTAGTACAGATAGCGTCTCATTCTGTCACCCAGGCTGGTCTCCAACCCCTGGCCTCAACTAATCCTCCTACTTCAGCTTCCCAAAGCGCTGGAATTACAAGCATGAGCCACCATGCCTGGCTTGTTAAAGAGTTTTATTCTGTAAATAACAGAGAGACAAAAGAGTGGTTTTTAAATTAAGGTAAAATTCACCATTTTAACCTCTTTATTTTATTTATTTATTTATTTATTTTAGAGACAGGGTCTTGTTCTATTGCCAAGACTGGAGTACAGTGACACAATCATAGCTTATTGCAGCCTCACACTCCTGGTCACAAGTGATCTTACTGCCTCAGCCTCTCAAGTTGCTGGGATCACAAACCCAAGCCACTGTCCCCGGCTAAGTTTTCTGTTTTTAGTAGAGACGGCGTTTCACCATGTTGGCCAGGCTGGTCTCAAACTCCTGACCTCAAGTGATCCACCAGCCTCAGCCTCCAAAAGTGCTGGGAGTATGGTTGTGAGCCACTGCGCCTGGCCAGGAGATCTATTGTACATCATGATGACTATAGTGGCTTCCAGGGATTGGGAGGAGAGGGAAGAATAGGTGGAGCACTGAGGGTTTTTAGGGCAGTGAAACTATTCTGTATGATACTGTAATGGTAGATACATGTCACTAAACATTTGTTGAAACCCATAGAATGTATAATACCAAGAGTGAACCCTAATGTAAACTTTAGACCTTGGGTGGTAATGATGGCTCATTGACTGTGACAAATATACCACTGTGGTGTGGGATGTTGATAGTAAAAGAGATTGTGCATGTGTGGACAGGAAGTATATGGGAACTCTCTATACTTTCTGCTCAGTTTTGCTGTTAATCTAAAACTTCTCTAAAAAATAAAGTGTATGGCCGGAAGCAGTGGCTCACGCCTGTAATCCCAGCACTTTGGGAGGCCGAGGCGGGCAGATCACGGGGTCAGGAGATTGAGACCATCCTGGCTAACACGGTGAAACCCCATCTCCACTAAAAATACAAAAAATTAGCTGGGCATGGTGGTGGACACCTGTAGTCCCAGCTACTCAGGAGGCTGAGGCAGGAGAATAGCATGAACCTGGGAGGTGGAGGTTGCAGTGAGCCAAGATGGCACCACTACACTCTAGCCTGGGCAACAGAGCAAGACTCTGTCTCAAACAAACAAACAAAACACCAGTCCATCCCTTTCCTTGCTATCTAGACTGAGAGGCCTAACTCCTCCTCCTTAACTTTAATAAGCCGTCTAAAGGGCCTCTTTAGTACCTCTTCTTTAGTCTCCCTGTGATGCTTCAACTCCCGGCAGCCTGCTTTACTCTACCCAGACAAATAACCTAATGACTTATATCCAAAAGGTGATCTGAACTGATTAAGGAGGAAACTTTTTTTTCTTAGAGATAGGGTCTCACTATGTTGCCCAGGCTGGCCTCAAACTACTGGTCTCAAGTGATCCTCCCACCCCAGCCTCCTGAGTAGCTGGGACTACAGGTGCATGCTGCTATGCCTAGCTATCTTTTATACTCTACCATCTTCTCTGTTTTAAACTAGCATGGTCTGTCTACCTAACCTGTCCATCGTTTTACTGTTTTCCAAAAAATTCAAGATTTGAGTCAAACAAAAACATTAAAAATACTAATGGTAAATACTAAGAATGCTAATGTTGGCTGGGCACGGTGGCTCACGCTTGTAATCCCAGCACTTTGGGAGGCTGAGGCAGGTGGATCACCTGAGGTCAGGAGTTTGAGACCAGCCTGACCAATATGGAGAAACTCCATCTCTACTAAAAATACAAAATTAGCCGGGCATGGTGGCGCATGCCTGTAATCCCAGCTGCTCTGGAGGCTGAGGCAGGAGAATTACTTGAACCCGGGAGGCAGAGGTTGCAGTGAGCCAAGATTGCACCATTGCATTCCAGCCTGGGCAACAAAAGTGAAACTCCGTCTAAAAAATAATAATAATAATAATAATAATGCTAATGTTAAAAGTACTATTCTGGAAGGAAAGTATATTAGTCGGAGTTCTCCAGAGAGACAGAACCAATAGGATACATATAGATAGATATATGAGAGGGAATTTATTAGGGGAATTGGCACACATGATTATAGAGGTTGAGAAATCCCACAACAGGTCATCTGCAAGCTGGAGACCCTGGGATGCTGAGAGTATGCTTCAGTCCAAGTCTGAAGGCCTCAGAAACAGGGAAGCCAATGGCGTGTAACTCTCAGTCTGAGGCCAGAGGCCTGAGAACCGAAGGTTAGGCAGGGAGCACTGGTGTAAGTTCTGGAGTCCAAAGACCGGGGAGACCAGAGTTCTGTTGCCCAAAGCAGGAGACAAATGTATCCCAGCTCCAGCAGATAAATCAACACATTTGCCTTTTTCTCATTTTTTGTTCTCTACAGGTCTCTAACAGATTGGATGATGCCTGCCCACACTAAGGGCAAATCTTCCCCACCTAGTCCACTCAGACTCACACAATCATCTCTTTCGGAAACACCCTCACAGACACACTTTAAAATAATACTTTACCAGGATTCTATGTGTTCCTTAATCCAGTCAAGTTGACATCTAAAATTAACCATCAGAGAAAATATACAGAAGATCTAATTTCTTACAAACTCAAGAAACAAAAGGGAACTACCTTTCTTCAAATGAGCCTAATTTGCATTCATTGCAGCCTGATGTCCAAGAAGCTCTGACCCTTAAACTTCTGTAAGCTGCTTTGACAAGAAATAATTAATTGCATACCTATCTGTGAAGAATAATCCATCACATGATTCAACTTCCATCTCATTAACTCTGCTTTCCACTGCCTAATAATAGTGACTATTGAGCTCTAAGTATGTGCCAGGCATCGTGTTGTGTGGTTTATTTTTTTCATTTAATTCTTACGGTAAGTATCAATCCACTTGATAGATGAAGAAACTGAAGTTTGGAGAAAGTAAATAATATTTCCATGATCAGGCAGCTAGTACATAGGAGAGCCAGGATTCATTCTTTCAACTATTAAATATTAAAGAAATCTTTTTTTGTTGTTAATAAAACTCTTGTGGTTTCATTGTATCATCTGAACAAATCAGTGTCTGGGCAGTGAGGCAGCTGCTTTCTCCTTCCCTTCTTTGGGTTACTAGAGCAACTTCTCCACAGATTTAAAAAAAAAAAAAAAAA
>NW_016817210.1:0-1122 GCF_001698545.2 Rhinopithecus bieti | reverse complement strand
TAAATATATATTATATATGCTATATTATATATATATATTTTTTTTTTTTTTTTAGATGGAGTCTCACTCTGTCACCCAGGCTGGAGTGCAGTGGCATTATCATGGCTCACTGCAAGCTCCACCACTCAGGTTCATGCCATTCTCCTGCCTCAGCCTCCCAAATAGCTGTGCGTACAGGCGCCCGCCACCACGCCCGGCTAGTTTTTTGTATTTTTAGTAGAGACGGCGTTTCACCATGTTAGCCAGGATGGTTTCGATCTCTTGACCTCATGATCCACCCGCCTCGGCCTCCCAAAGTGCTGGGATTACAGGCATGAGTCACTGCACCCGGCTGGGAAGAATATTTTCAACAATAATGACTCTAGTTATGTTCTGGATTCCAACTAACCACATAGATTCCAATATTATCTTTTTCTTATACAACTAATTGCACCCTATGCTTGAGCCAAAACTAGCCACCATTCCCTAAAACCTTCCAGCTTTTGGTCATGCCCATCCATTCAGCCTCTATCACCTCTCCTTACCTGAACTCTGGTCACCTCAAACCATGAACTGTGCTGTTTTTTCCTCCCTGGCCAAGCTCTTCATTTGAGGCTGTTTTCTCTTTGTCTTTCTCTCTCTCTCTCTCTCTCTCTCTCTCTCTCTCTCTCTCTGAGAGACAGTGGTCCTGCTCTATGTTGCCCAGGCTGGCCTTGAACTCCTGGGGCTTCAGTGGTCCTCCCACTTCAGCCTCCCGAGTAGCTGGAATTACAGGTGCACACAATCATGCCCAGCTGAGGCTGTTCATTTTCCTTTGCTCATATCTCCCCATAAGTCAAGATCAGGTTATCATCTTCTTGTATCTTCTTCACTGGATCCCCAAGGTATTATTTTACCATCTTACCTCAATAACCTCTTTCTTCAAAGTTCATAATACTCAATTTTATGACTCTCTCAATGTTAAATGAAAATCTCAAATTCTCCCCCCAACATTCACTGAGGACTTCAGTACCAACTGTTTTCGTTTTCTCATCCTGAAAGCCTTCATTATCCCCCTTGATGATCTAACACCCAGACCTCATGGATCCTTGACATACCCTATTCTAATTTCTTGATCTTAATTCCATTTCAATCATCCATTTC
>NW_016817209.1:273312-295234 GCF_001698545.2 Rhinopithecus bieti | reverse complement strand
GTGAAAAGTATTTTATTCTAAAATAGTTGTTACAATTTGTAGTTTCACCAGTGTTCTATCACTTGATCTTAGCCAAAAGGCAGAGAAGTGATCCAGCATTACCTCAGAGTTCCAGTTGCTCCACTTCTTTGCCAATATTTAGTGCAGTTGGTGATTTTAATTTCAATTTTAATTTTGGCAGTTCTAGTGAATATAGAGGGATGATTCACTATGTTTCTGCCTTGTAGTTCCCTGAAGACAAAGGAAGAAATGAGAGGGAGAGAGAGAGAGTGGGAGAGACAGAGAAAAGGAGAGAAAAGGATGGGAGAGATAAAGAGCTAAGAGATAGTATCAAATAGTCAAGTTGGACTTTTATGATTCAGAGATCCTACACATTATCAAATATTACTGGTAACTTTAAGGATATAAGTAACTGTGTCACAGTCAAGGCAATAAGAGATTTGAGACAATCCACACCTCTCCCCAGGTCGTTCCTTTTCATACAAGATACGGATTAACAAATGAGGTCATAAATTACACAAAAGGAAGCTTCTTATTCATGAAATAACTTTATTTCATAGCTTTCTAATGAAATAGCTGGTTATTTTCTTGTTTAGTATTTACTTATTACAGGGAATCATATCCCATAAATTCATAGATTATGTCATAGATTTTTTATTATGTGGAACTTTACAAGGTATATATTTCTAAAAGCAGTTCATAAAAAAGAACACTTGTTATCAAATACATTTGATTTATTTAATATGAAGTTGGTAATTTGTATGTTTATCTGGCATGGTAACATTCGTTATTTTTGGGGATGAGGTTATCAGACAAACTCAAGTACTTTAAACAATGAGCTCCATAACCGTTATTTAACACCTTTGTTCCATAATATTGGTAAGATATTCTCAGAGTCTGTGACATAGCTTATTTTTTTTTTTGTAAAATGGGGATGTTTTATGTTCAGAAGTTATTAATTTTAATAAAGTTAAATTTGTTTTTGTTTTATGTTTAGTAATTTTATGTTCTCTCTAAAATGAAGTATTTCCAACTGTATTTCCTCCCAAAATTTATACCTTTGTTTTAAATTTAAAACTCTGATTTGTATCAGCATCTTAATATTATTATTTGAATTCATTCAGTAGCATACTCTTACTCTTGTGCCATTCTTTATTCTCTTACAAAAGTAATATTGTAATTGAGGTCTCACAGTGTTGTCCAGGCTGGCCATGAACTTGTGGGTTCAAGCAATCTTCCCCCAGGATCCTCCTCAGTACCTAGGAGTTTAGTCACAAGCCATCATTCCTAGCTATACTTCTTTTTGTTGCACTTGCTAATTCCTCCAGTACAATGCTGTATCAAAATGGTAGAATTAATGATTCACATATTTTCAATTTTAAAGTCAGAGTGTCACCTCCTAAATTATTAACTATAAAGTTAGGGGTAGCTTCTGTGTTCGCTGGTATTTTTTTTTTTTAATTTTGTAAACACAGCCTGTATCAGACCTAGAAACTTTAAATTCCTACTTTGCTTTTTTTTTTTTTCTTTGAATGAACTTTGACTCTTGTCAATGTATTATCTTTGCCAATTGACATCATATCTACTTTTATCCTTTATCTTTGTAATATGATAAATTACATTGATTTTGTATTGTTTAAACCATCATTCAATTTCCTGCTAACACCACTTGGTCATGATGTATAATTGTTTATAAAAGATACTATTGATCAGTCCCATTAGCATTCAAAATATTTTTCTCATCTTCAATTTCATTAAAGAGTTTATATAAGATGGCATTAGTTTTTCATTGAACATTGATAAAATTCACCAATGAAAGCATTTGTGTAAGAATTTTCTCTATTGGGGGATATATTAGAATTTAAAATTGTTTAGTAAGCATAGGTTATACAAATTTTCTGTTTGTTCTTAGTGTTGATCGTGTTTAATCAAAGGATTCATCTTTTTTACACAAGTTATTGAATGTATTATTAAGTTTTGCTATGTTTCCTTATTTTCATTTTATTTTCTACAGTATCTATAGAAAAGATACTGTATCTTGTACAGTATCTTCCTTCTTTAGCTCTAATATTGATAATGTCTGTTTTCCCTTTTATTCTTGATAAGTCTTACTAGTAGTTTATCAGTTTTACTAATCAACTTTACTAACTTTCTGTTTTTTTGGTATTATTCATTTTCCTGATATATTTATTATTCCATTTATTTTACTTACTTTGCTTTATCTGCTTCCCTTCCCCTCAATTCTTTAAAATAATCTTAGATTACATATTTTAAACTTTATTCTTTAATAATATAAGCATTTACATTAAGAGATACCTAATCTCTACCCCCTTGATTCTGGGTAGACACTGTGACTGACATAAACAACTGTGATATAAGTTATAGTACCAGTTGTAAATGTAGTTTATAATTGTCCTGGAAACTTCTGCATCCTCATATTTAAATGATCACCTTGTAATCCTCCATCTTGGAACAGATGTTCTATCCTGTAAAAATCTCTTACTACATAGGTAGGCTACATGTAGGTGCTCATTTTTCTCTCATTTTGATTAGGAATGCCTCATGCGGTTATCATTCCTCTCTATCACAGTTATATATTGGGTGAGTGAAAGTGCAGGTAACTAGACTTCCTTCACAGGTATTTAGCTCGATAAGTACCATATACAAAGAACTGTATTCAAGAAAGCACACACAAAGAGCCTCATCATTATAAATACATTATTTAGATAATGAAATTCTGGACTTAGGGCTGATGTTCTAAAGGGAGAAAACTTGGATGCTGTGCAAGGAGGATTGAACATATTTTGATTGTAGGAAAAGATGAATTATTGTGGCCAGGAGGCAATGTTAGTCCATTCTCAAACTGCTAAGAAAGACATACCTGAGACTGGGTGTAAAATTAATTACAATTATACATCATGACCAAGTGGTGTTAACAGGAAATTGAATGATGGGTTAAACAATAAAAAAATCAATGTAATTTATCATATTATAAAGATAAAAGGATAAAAATTTATAAAGGAATAAAGGTTGAATTGGCTCACACTTCATCATGACTGGGGAGGCCTCAGGAAGCTTACAATTGTGGTGGAAGGGGAACCAAACACAACCATCTTCACATGATGGCATGAAGGAGAAGGGCCAAGAAAAGGGGGGAAAGCCTTTTATAAAACCAGCAGGTCTTATGAGAAATCACTCACTATCACAAGAATGTAACCACGAAGGTAACCACCCTGATTAAATTACCTCCCAGCTGGTCTCTCCCATGATATGTAGGGATTATGGGAACTACAATACAAGATGAGATTTGGGTGGGGACACAGCCAAACCATACCTTTCCACCCCTACCCCTCCCAGATCTCCTGCCCTCACATTTCAAAACACAATCATGCCTTCCCAACAGTCCTCCATAGTCTTAACTCATTCCAGCATTAACCCAAAAGTCCAAGTCCAAATTCTCACCTGAGACAAAGCAAGTCCCTTCCACCTGTTACACCATAAAATCAAAAGCAGGTTAGTTGCTTCCTAGATAAAATGGGGATAAAGAATTGGGTAAATACACCCATTATGAATGGGAGAAATTGACCAAAATGAAGAGGCTAAAGGCCCCATGCAAGTCTGAAATCGAGAAGGGCAGCCAAATATTAAAGCCCTGAAATGATCTTATTTAACTCTATGTCTCACATCCAGGACATGCTGAAGCAAAAGGTGGGCTCTCCCACAGCCTTGGGCACCTCCGCCTCTGTGGTGTGCAGGGTACAGACCCACTCCTGTCTGCTTTCATGGGCTGGCCTTGTATCTGTGGCTTTTCCAGGCACAAGGTACAAGCTGTTGGTGGATCTACTATTCTGGGATCTGGACAACAGTGGCCCTCTTCTCACAGATCCACTAGGCAGTGTCCAGTGGGGACTCTGTGTGGGGAATCCAACCCCACATTTTCCATCCACACTATCCTAGCAGAGGTTCTGCATGAGGATTCCACCCCTGCAGCAAACTTCAATAATTTATTTTATTGCTTTCCTTTTCCTATTTTAATAAGAATCACCAAATTTCTAGTTAACGTTGTATGGTTGATAATATTTCAGCCTATTTTTTTCTTCTATGCTGATTTTATCCTCAGAAAGAATCTTACATGGAGCTGAAATCATTGTATCAATTTTCTAAAAAGCAATCTTAATCATTTTCCAGGCCTTGATTTCTCTATTTGCATTTTCATGAACGTATATTAACTTACTCTTGTGTATGAATGTACATATTTGGGGACTAACTTTATCAAATTTAAATGTGCTATCCCAGTGAGCATAAAACCTAGTTACTTGGGTGCACCTGCTCACATAATTGATTTCTATATTCATGGGGATTCTGAAGCACTAAGTGCATGAGCAGTTATCATTAAGGCAGTTTCACAGGCCTCTGAATGTTGTGTTCTAATAATCCACAAATGCTGTAAAAGAGAATATGAATAAAGACTTAACAGTGGCTTTGAATTGAATCACTGTATATTTTCATCAGAGCATCCACTTCCACTTAAAAATTACATGTTTTATCATGTGGAAGAAATATTAGCTAAAGATTTAAAAGTTTCACACAGTCTAGAAACCTTCCCTGCACTTGAATAAATGATGACTTAGGAAACATAGTTATTAAATGTATGCTTAATACATTTTCTCAACCCAGATGTTATTTTGTATTTGTGTAATCACATGTATTTGGACTGTGGCTTGGAAGAAGACATTTTTTTAAAATTCCACAAATTCTTCTAATAAGCCACTGGATTGGTATCCATTGATAATAAATACACAAGTGAATAATTGTTTGTAGGTGTTTCCTCCTATATTTTTATAAAGTAATAAAAAATTGATTTATTCTCTTTAATATTTCCTCAGTTGTCCCAAAATTAGTAGTTACACATCAACAGGAATTTTACTGATAAAAGCTTCTCTGTCCTCATCAGTTTTTCAAATTTGGTAATTAACAAGGTTAAAAAGATTTCTTTAGCAGACGTCTCAAGAAATTTCCTAGACTAATATGCATTAATTTGGATCAGCAATGTGTTAATCCCAAACATACACATACGTGTGTGTGAAGAATTTTATGTTCCCAGATTTATGCAAAATATACCTTTGAAAATACTGTTCTATTCACATTTTTTGATAGAGAAAATAAGTTATTTTTACATTTTAATTTACATAAAATTGTGGAATTACCATTCTCTAACATCATCGAGTAAAACTATTCAGGCTCTCTTACGGTTTGGCATTAGCTAGCCATTTTTAATAATAAAAAATTCTGTATGTCATATCCACTCCATAAAATTTTAAGTGTAGGACTGCCTCCTACTATTTTCACAGCAACCACCCTATTGTTGAAACTCTACCTTCATCTCTTCAAGTAGTTTGTGTTTACTCTTTTCATTCTCTGGTCACAGGAAGATGTCACGGCATAAGCCTATTCAAAATTTTCCACAAAAGTGAAACTATGATTTGAGCTTATCCAATGAGACTCCTTTCCGTGCAATTCAGCACAGCTTTAAGGGTAGGTGGAGATTGATGACGTTTCTTTAGGTTGATGGACTTACATAGCCTGGACTTCCTATGACAATCTTTCTTATTCTATAGGAAAACTATTTTGTCAGTTTTGTGACCCAAAGCAAGAGAAAACTCTTCAGCAGGCCCAGAGAGTAATGCAGGAACTCTGTCACTTTGGCTTAATACTTTGGCAGATACTTTTCTTACATTTTTCAGTAGGAGATAATGTTTGCCAGGGGACCTTTTGAAAAGCTACAATAAAAGAATAGCAGAGCGAACTCTTAGATTTTGGAGCAAAGATAGATTCTTTTCTTCAGAAAACTATTTTCCTCTTGAGATACAGCCCCAAACTTGCACTGAGCCTTGTAAAGACTAAAGTCCTGAATTATGTTACCAATAGACCATGCAATCTGAGCTGCCACTCATGAACTGACCCATCAAGCCAGGAAGTTAAATAGGTACAGCTCATTCAGCACAACCTGTTGGCATAATCATGTGCCTCAAGCACTGACAATACCCATTGTCCCTGCAGGGACCTTTTCCCCCAACTTAATACAATAAGCCTCATGGGAACTTCCCTGCGTGCAGTTGTTTGACAAACACCAGCACCATGCATGTGGATTCAGGAACACTATCCTTTATCAAGGAGAAACATGAAGTAGAAGATGTAGGATTTTAAGATGTCTATCTGGTTTTCCAAAATTAAGAGATAATCAGAGATATGAATCCACATAAGTTTGTAGGCAGTCACTAATGATTAACCTAGATATCAAATGTGTTAAGAGGACATGACTTCAAGAGTGTGATAAGAAGCACAGGAAGAGGTAGAAAAAAATGGATCTTTACTGAGGGAAACAGGATGTAATAAGGGCTACCTGCATAAGACATGCCCTGCATAGGAAGCTCTTAATGATAAGGTAATTATCATTATGCTGACTATGACTCAATATAAGCAATATGACTCAAATTCTATTAGCCTTTCTCTCCAGGTACCTCAGTGTTAGATTCAACAGTCCTTAACGGTGATAATAGTGGTAGAATTTTAATTGAAAAAATACATGGGCTAATACTATCGGCTTTTCCACATCAAGAGCCATCTGGTAGTACTACTGTTGAATGTTCAACTTTTGAAAAGCAAAGACCAAAGGCACAATTTATATGACACAATTTATCAGTGCCTATCAACATGCTTATTACATTGGACCTCCTGTTTTGGAAGCTGTTTGGAGACTATGCTTTGTGGTGTTCCTGTATGTCTTATGATAACTTTTCTCCAAGAATATATTTTCAAGGATATCTCCATAGCAAACAGCCTTAAAGGCTAAAGATTGAATTTTCCTCTAGGTCAGAAGGTATATTTGTTTCCTAACCAGTATAATATAGTCTTCCTCCAGGGCAAACGATGGGCAGGTTTGCTGTCAAATTCCTTGTAGGATTAGGGGCTGGCTATGCTCAGTATTGCTCAGCTTTGGCACAGACTCTTTTGTGCTTAGTGTTCACTTGGGCTTATTCTGATCCAGAAGTATTGGACTTAAGAGACAACGGGAATGAATGCACACACCAGGTTTCTGCTGGACTGTGAGTAATAAACTATCTAGGCCGGGCGCAGCGGCTCAAGCCTGTAATCCCAGCACTTTGGGAGGCCAAGACGGGCTGATCACGAGGTCAGGAGATCGAGACCATCCTGGCTAACACGGTGAAACCCCATCTCTACTAAAAAATACAAAAAACTAGCCGGGCGAGGTGGCGGACGCCTGTAGTCCCAGCTACTTGGGAGGCTGAGGGAGGAGAATGGCGTAAACCCGGGAGGCGGAGCTTGTAGTGAGCTGAGATCCGGCCACTGCACTCCAGCCTGGGCCACAGAGTGAGACTCCGTCTCAAAAAACAAAAATAAATAAACTATCTAAATCCATTTAGGCTCATTGATTTCTTATGGGTTGAATCAATGGAAGTCTGGCAAGCCAATCTAGAATATTCCTGTTGTTTAGGGACTTTTCAAATGTCTTGTTAGAAGATTTCTTGGCACTGGAATAAACTCTTGCACTGCCCTTAATGGTTCTGTTAGCACTATCTCTGAATTTACTGAATCCATTACTTATCATCATGGTTTTCTGTAATATTGCTTTTCTGTAAAAGTACAGCAAACAAAGTGAGGAAATAGGCTCATGCACCAAATGATCCAGCTAAATAAATTCATTAAATAATGAATTAATAAAAAATTAAATAAATTGGCCAGTTAAAAAGAGGGAATTTATTGAAGAATCAGAAACTGGGTGACAACACCTGACAAAGCAAATTCTAGCTACCATAAAAGCTCAGAACCAAGAAGTAACTTACAGTACTCTTTGTTCCATAGTCAGAATACACAGGTTTGGGAATGAAGGGGTTGAACAAAGGAGTGCCTTTTCTCCCTATTACTCAAAACTATATGTAGAGAAAGAAAAATGTTTTATAGAGAGACAACAATTTCTATTATTGGGACAAAACAGTGTTTGTATTGATCTGGAAGTTAAGAATTCCATCTACCTACTTTGAGCTGACCACGACTCTGAATCAAGGCCCAAAACGGGGATATCTAGAGAAAGAGACCACATGTTAACCTTGTGTTTCATTTCCTAGATTAAACATAGAAGATTGCAACCATGCCATACAGGAAGGCTAACTAATGATTCATATAATAAGTCTCTATCTTTAGTTGCTTGTTCAAAAGGGGAAATCTGATGAGGGCAATGTATTGTAATGTCTGTCAAATAAAGAAGCCCCTGAGAGAATCCCCTCCTTTGACCAGGATTCTCTTTTAGCACTTTCTCTGACAGAAATTAGTAGTTTGTTGATCAAAGTCTCTCAGGATTCCTAGACAAGAAGCAAGCTTATTTTCCCAATGGCTTACTAATTATTAAGGCCTATTTGAAAGAAGTGTAAATATAATTTTTATTGCTCTAACTGGTTGCATTATTTTGCGTTTCACAAGGAGCAGACTGTGATATGAGGATCTGCATAAAATTCTTGTGGAAATTGTTCTCAGGAAACATTTGTACAGGAGAGGAGAAATGAGACAGGAAAGGAAAAGAAGCCAATACAGGGTGCCTTATTAAACAAGTTACCATAGTGAGCAGCTGAAGATAAGTCCTGCTTTGGAACTATGGGACTCCATTTAGTACAAACTGCTCAGAATGATCTCACCTGGAGGCAAGGGATCTGGGGTATATCCACATCAACTCCCATCAATCACTGGTTGAGAGCTGCTCCCAGGAACATGTCAGTTCACTGGCACTTACATGTGGTGTGGACATAGCAAATTCCAGACGGCAGAAAATATATTTGGGGAGAAAGTCACAGAGGCTGGCAGTTGGAAGTTAGTCTGGTGTGGACAAAAATATTAAATACTGAACAGGACTTGGGCAGAATGCCAATGACATGGACCACACATTTTATTTGCTTATTGAGACAAAATATATTAATAAATACACTTTGTGTAATTGTCTCCAATGAGGACAAAAGTGACTGCTGTTGTGTTTTGTTTCCTGAAACTCCTTCACCACCACTTTAATGGTGAGATAGTGAAAAAAATAATAATTTTCTTGTAAAGTTAATTTTCTCATATGAAGGCTGAAATCTTATGTCAAGAACAAGTTTATTATGTTACATCAAATAAGATCAATGAGATAACTATATGGAAAAATACAATGTAAGTTTAAATGCTACAATAATTTTAATTCATTGATTCCATAAATTTTCATATGTAAAGATTAAAAATTGCTAAATGCCCTACCTAAGAAGAAGAGCTGGCAAATTTGGTATCTGGATGTATTTTCATGCATAACGTTTTAAGAACTATTCCTTGAGTAATCCCATCCATAATATGAAAAGTATTTTATTTCACCCTAAACATATTTAAATTTTCATACTGTATACTTCACCATCAGAATATAAGATACAATCCTCTTTCACGTTGAGTATGTCATAAATAAATAATGCCACTTATCAATGCCTAAAATGTAGTATAAATTTTACTTTAAATTTTATTTTAGTCTAAATGAATTACATAACTTGAAACATAAAGAAATGTCATAGTAAAAGTTAAAAGAAATTGTTGCATCACTGAAAGAATATTATAGATTCATTATAAGGAGGAAATATAACAATAATAAAATACATTGATACTGAACGACTTTTAAAAAATAGACTTGGTTAATACAAATAAATATGTAAGTGATTGAAAAAATTTTAGTCATTGGAGATTATCTATAAAATTTAATGTTTTCCTAAATGTTGACTTAGATAATCAATATGTGTATGATAAAATGGACAGTAATGATTTTTTAGAGTGATTATGTGCTGAGATTTATTTTCATTGCAATAAAATATATATTTTCATTTCTGTTTTTTCAACTTTAATTACAATAACATATAATGCTATTCATGTTTTATCAGTTAATAAAATTATATATACTAGACATTTTGTTTTTTGAGGTGTAGTTTTAACCAATAGAGGTAAGTGGCTATAACATGTTCAGATAGATACATTGCACAATGAGGTGGAAAACCAGGAACTTGTTTATGAATTTGTCATGAAAAGTAGATAGTTTTTGAAAATTTAAGCATTTAGTAGCACATTTAGATATTAAGGCATTTATCCAAAATGTATTTTCTAAAATTGCAACTTGGACTAGCTGTGTATATTTGTGTATCTGCAAATATATGTTCATTTTTGTTAATCATAGCATTCATTTTACTTTGAATGTGAAAGAGATTTAAAATATTGCAATGGAAGTCATTTATATAATTTCATGATTCCCAAAATGAAGTTTAAGTGCTATATTATTTTAAAAATGTACATCTATCAGAATTTAATAATATGGTGTTAATTTTGTATCTAAATTAAATATATTTATATTTGAATAATTTATATTTTTTACTATATACCCAATTTCTTTCATCAGATTTACTGAGGTATAACAAATTGCATATATCAGTGGGGTATACATGATGCCTTAATATAACTATATATTATAAAATAAATACCATAATCAAATTCATGAACATATTCATCACCTCACATAGATATTTTTTGTGTGTGGTGAAGACACTTGAGATCTAACCTGTCAGCAATTTTCAAATATACATTATCATTACCTATAGTCAACATGTTTTTTAATATATCATTTATTGATTTAGACAACATTTATTCAGACAACATTTATTCATCCTGTCTACTGAAATTGTAGCCTTTTACCAATATTATTCCCACTCCCAACCCCTGGCAATCACCACTGTACTCTCTGGTTCTATGATTTTGACTTTTTTAGATTCCACATACAAGTGAAATCATACAGTATTTAATCCCTGTTTTTAGTTTATTATCACTTAACATATCTTCCAGGTTAATCTACATTGTTGCAAAGGACAGAATTTCCTTCTTTTCAGTATATTCTATTTTGTTTTTTCTTTTCAAAGGCTGAACAGGGCCTGACACAGTGGTTCATACCTGTAATCGCAGCACTTTGGGAGGCCAAGCCTGGTGAATCGCTTGAGCTCAGAAGTTTGAGACCAGTATGGGCAATGTGGTAGAAACCCATCTCTAAAAATAAATAATAAACAGCTGAACAATATTCTGTTATGTGGATGTAAACCATCACACAAAGATAAACATATATGTGGTACACATACACGTATGCACACTCATATGCATATTCCACATAGTGTGTGTGTGTGTGTGTGTATCCAAATTTCTTTATCCATCAATAGACACTGAGGTTGACTCTAAATCTTGGCTATTGTGAGTAATGTTGAATTAAATGTGGAAATACAAATATCTCTTTAACATACTGATTTCACTTTCTTTGAACGTATACCAAGATATCAAATTGCTGAATCATATAGTAGTTCTATTTTTAATTTGTTGAGGAATCTCCGTGCTGTTTTTCATAATGCCTGTACTAATTTGCACTCCCACAATAGTATAAAAGAGTTCATTTTTTCTGCAACTTCACCACCACGTTATCTTTTAACAGTCTAAGAGTTTTGTCATAAAAAATTTCATGTTATCTTGTTAACAGGTCTGAAGTGTTGCCTCATTATGGTTTCATTTGCAATTCCCTAGTGATTTGCCATGATGAGCATGTTTTCATATACCTGTTAGATATGTGGATATCTTTTTAAAAATGTCTATTCAAGGCCAGGTGCAGTGGCTCACACCTGTACTCCTAGCACTTTGGAAGGGTGAGGAGGGTGGATCACCTGAGGTCAGGAGTTCAAGACCAGCGTGACCAACATGGTGAAACCCCATCTCTACTAAAAATGTGAAAATTAACTGGGCATGGTGGCATGCACCTGTAGTCCCAGCTACTTGGGAGACTGAGGCAAAAGAATCACTTGATACTGGGAGGGAGACGTTGTAGTCAGCAGAGATGGTAAGTACCCTTGCACTCCAGCCTGAGAAACAAGAGTGAAACTCTGTCTCAAAAAAAAAAAAAAAAAAAGGCTATTCAGGTCCTTTGCCTTATTTTAATCTGGTTATCTGTTTTGTTGTATTGTATTGTTTGACATCTTTATATCTTTATATATCTTGGATATTACCCACTTATCAGATGCAAGTTCTGCAAGTATTTTCTCCTAGCCAGTAGGTTGTCTCTTCACTCTGTTAATTATTACCTTGGCTGTTCAAAAGCTTTTAAATTTGATGCAATCCTGTTTGTCTATTTTTGTTTTTGTTGCATTTGCTTCTGGGGTCAGACCCAAAAAATGACTGCCCAGACTACTAGCAAGTAGCTCTCCTTATGTTTTCTGTTAGCAGCTTTACAGTTTCAAGGCTTACCTTTAAGTCTGCATGTAATTTATCTGCAGTCGATTTTCATATACAAGATAATGATCTAGATTCAATCTTCTGTATGCAGATACCTAGTTTTCCTAAAATTGTTTATTAAAAAGTCTGCCCTTTCCTCCATTGTGTATCCTTGGCACGTTTGTAAAATATCAATGAACTGTAAATGCATGGATTTATTTCTGAAATCTCTTCTCTATTCTCTTCGTGTGTCTCTTTTTTTTTTTTTGCCAGTACCATGATGTATTGATTACTATAGCTTTGCAGTATATTTTGGAATCAGGTAGTACAATGCCTCCAGCTCTCTTCTTTTTATCCAAGATTACTTTAGATTATTGGGGTTATTTGTGGTTTGTTATACATTTTAAGAAGTGTCACTGCAAATTTGATATGGACTACACTGAATCTTTAGATTACTTTGGTTAGTACGAAAATTTAAAAAATATTAGTCAAATCCATGAATAGAGAATAGCTTTTCATTTATTTGTGTCTTCTTAAATTTCTCTTATCAATGTTTTATAGTTTTCATTGTATAGACATTTCATCTCTTTGGTTAAATGTGCTCCTAACATTTAATTTTTTTATGCTATTGGAATTGGGATTGTTGATTTTTTTTCTGATAGTCAATTGTTAGCATATAGAAATACTACTGATTTTTGTTGATTTAGAATCTTTAAATTTTACTTAATTTACTTATTAGTTCTAACAGTTTTGTGGTGAGGTTGGGTGATTTTTATTCTTTTCCAGTGTATAATTGCTTTGGTTAGGACTTTGCGTACAATGTTAAATAGAAGTGATAAGAGTGGACATCCTTGTACTGTTACTCATCTCACAGGGAGAGCTTTCAAATTTTCAATGTTGAGTATAATGTTAGTTGTGAGTTTGTCATATATAACTTTTATTATGTTAAAGAACATTTCTTCAGTACTTAATTTAAGAGTTTTTGTCATAAAAAATACATTTTATAAAATATCTCTTCTACATCTGTTGTGGGAATCAGGAGACTGAAGAGACTAATGGGTAGAACAAGAGTATTTTACTGAGTGCACTCAGGCCCAGAGGATTAACATCCAAAGACTGATCCCTGAACAAAGACAGGGCTTGACTTTTATACACACTTCTGAAAGAGGATTGGCTAGTTTGAAACAAGCTTACGGTGGCACGAAAGGCAGTGATGTGAAAGCAGGTCTACAGAAGCAGAACAAAGGCAGTTTATCAAACAGTGACAGGCCTGTAACTCAGGCTTGCTTAAGCATGTGATGTGATTCCTGCTATGTGACCCAGGTGACTGTAATCTAGGCTTGCTCAAGCTTATCTTGTGTGCTTTGCTGTGCTGCCCAAATGGGAAGAAGGAACTTACAGAAACCAGCTACAGAAATCAGGAATTTGCAAACTTACACAAACAGGGTACAATAGCACAGTGGCGGGGTGGGGTTTGGGGGGGCTGAAGGGAAGCAATCTAAAGGAGAAAAATTTCTTTTTTCTTCTTTTAACTTCTGCTTCACATCATTGAGGTGATCCATAATTTTATCTTTCATTTTCTTCTATGGTGTATTCATGATTACAATTTGCAGTGCAAACCATGAACATCTTGTATCCCGGGAAAATTCCTTACTTGATCATGATTTATGATTCCTTTAAACGTGTCATTGAATTTGGTCTTGCCAGTATTTTGTTGCAAATTGCTATAGTTACAATCAGAACATTGACCTTTATTTATTTATTATTTATTTATTTATTTATTTATTTATTTATTTTGTAGGTCTTGTCTGGCTTTGGTATCCAGGGTTCTCATGAGTTTGGATGAGTTATTTCTCTTTAATTTTTTTTGGGAATGGTGATCATTAAAGTCAGGAAACAACAGGTGGCCTGGAGGCATGTGAGAAATAGGAACACTTTTACACTGTTGGTGGACTGTAAATAGTTCAACCATTGTGAAGACCGGGTGGCGATTCCTCAAGGATCTAGACCTTAGAAACACCATTTGACCAGCATCCATTACGTCATATACCCAAAAGGATTATATTCATGCTGCTATAAAGACACATGCACACGTATGTTTGTTGCAGCACTATTCACAACAGCAAAGACATGGAACCAACCCAGATGTTCATAATTGATAGACTGGATTAAGAATATGTGGCACATAGACATCATGGAATACTGTGCCACCATAAAAAAGGATGAGTTCATGTCCTTTGTAGGGACATGGATATAGCTGGAAACCAACATTTTGAGCATACTATTGCAAGGACAGAAAACCAAACACCGCATGTTCTCACTCATAGGTGGGAATTGAACAATGAGAACAATTGGACACAGGGTGGGGAACATCACACACTGGGGCCTGTTGTTGGGTGGAGGAGAGGGGGTAGGGATAGCATTAGGAGAAATACCTAATGTAAATGATGAGTTAATGTGTGCAGCACACTAATATGGCACATGTATACATATGTAACAAACCTGCACATTGTGCACATGTACCCTAGAACTTAAAGTATAATAAAAAAAAATTTTTGGAAGACTTTGAAAATATTTTGCATTTATTTTAATGTTTGGTAAAATTCAGCTGTGAAGCTATCAGGTCATGGGCATATTTTGATGGAAAATTTTATCACTGAATGGGTATCCTTATTATTAGTTCTATTCAGATTTTCTCTTTTTTCATAATTTAGTCTTCATAGGTTATACATTTACAGAAAGATATCCATTTGTTCCATTGGGTTGTTGCAAGTGTAAGGGCAGTTTTAACATTAAAACTTACATTTAATGCAAAACTTTTAATGGCAAAATTGCAATTACATTTGCACCAACCTAATACATTATTCATTTTGTTCACATGTGAGTCTCTTAGACTCTTTTTATTTTTGTGGCATCAATTGTGATGTCTCCTTCTTTGTTTAATATTTGTTTTATCTCTTTTTTTCTTTATCTAGCTAAAAGCTCTTAATTTTGCTTATTTAAAAAAATACCAACTTTTAATTTCATTAATATTTTCTATTGTTTTCTAGTTTTTATTTCATTTACTTTTGCTTTGATTTTATGATTTGCCTTCTTCTATTGACTTTGGGATTTGTTTGTCCCTTCTCTAGTTTCTTGAGATATAAAATTCAGTTGTTTGAGCTCTTCTTTGTTTAATGTAGTAATTTGTCACTACCAAGTTTCCTCTTAGAACTTCTCTGGATGTATCCCATCGGTTTTGGCTTATTGTGCTTCCATTTTCATCTGACTCAAGCTGTGGTATGTTCCTTTTGATTGCTTATTTAACTCATTTGTTATTCAGGATTCTATTATTTAATTTCATAGTTTTGTAAATTTTCCATTTTTTTTCTTGTTACTGATCTTTAGTTTTATACCATTTTGGTCAAAAAAGAAACTTATTATTTCAATCTTAATTTTGCTAAGACTTTTTTTGGCCTTATACATGATATATCCTTGAAAATATTTAGTGTTCATTTGAAAAGAATGTGCATTTTGCTACTTTTGGATGGAGTGTTCTGTATATGGCTGTCAGGGCCATATGATCTCTATTTAAGTTCACTGATTTTTTAATGATTTACTGTCTAATGTGATATTTGTTTCTTACTATTATTGCATTGCTACTCATCCGTTTAGTACCCAGGATACCCAGGGTTGGGTACCCCTGCTCCACATGGTGTCCCTCTCTATGCTGTGTTGCCTGGACTTTGGGGAAGGGTGATGTGGCTGATGTGAAATTGTCCTTTGTATTCACTTCAATGTGTCTTTTTAAATTTCTGTGATACATGCATCCAGGTACAATGATCTCTCCTCTGCATTCACTAGCTTATACGAGTATTTTTGTGCATAGTTATTCAAGTTGATGTTACTGAGAAGGGAAATGCTGAAAATTTCTATTCTAACTTCTTGCTGATGTCACTCCTCCATATCGGCAATTTCTATGTTTTACATAGATTTCTGTAAAAATATATTGGCTGCAAAAGTATATGATCGTCAAAGGAATTTGGGGGCATCATAATTAATAAGCTCTTAATTTTATTAAGATGTATAATACATTTTACTGTAACTAAACCTGTTCTTATCTGCTACAATTTTTATCATATTTCTTAATATGCTATGTAATTGCCTCAATATTACTGTTTCAGTCAGTGATATAAGTCTATAGTACTTATACAAATTAATGATTGTATATTTTTATAATAAAGACAATTTTCTATAAAGTATTACAAATAAATTTCATATTTAAAATATAATAGGTATACTCTTGAAAGTGACATTATTAACATTAAATTATACATCTTATCAATTAATAATATATGATGATATTGCATATATGTAATATATCATATATTAGGGATGGTGGATTAACTTTTAAAATCACCATGTTTTAAAAGTTAATTTTATTACTGTTGTATTTATTTTAAATGTTATAATTATTTTATGATATAGAAAAATATCTTCCAAACTTCTATGATCCTTACATAAATTGAGAGATTATGGAAATTCTAATTCTTTAGATTCAAATTCTGCCTTAACAGTTGTTGGAAAATGATCGCCCAAATCTCCGGTTGCGTTAAACCTTGTAAAACATAGGTAAAACGTATTTTTGTTATTATGTTTCTCCAGTGTTGCTAGCTACATACATCTGTTGGACAGGAAAAAAAAAATATGTGGAGTTCGTTGCTTACACTGTCTACCCGCCTTCTCATGTTTCAGGCATGCCTGTGTCCCTCGTTCACACTGAAAAGATGAGAAAACATAGACAGAAGAAAAAATATGAACAAAAATCACCATATAAATAAGAAATTCATCTGTTAGATAATCAGAGAAATATTTGCAATATGTGAAGCTGCTGAAAGAAGAGGAAAAATTCAGTAGTTAGTGATTCACAACAAATGATGAGAAAAACCACAAAAGCTAAAAGAAACACAATCCCTAAATCTCAAACAGAACATATTAATATCCTTCCTCATCCCCATACACACTACAATAACCCCTGCTACTTAAGATTGGCTTGAAGCAGAGATTAGAGACAGCTGTGTATGTTACTTTGTCCCAAAATGACATATTTTGAACAGGACTTCAAACAGAGATCCATTAGCTACATAAAGCAACATACGCCCTGCATTGTGTATAAATTCATGCTATCTTAAAAGTTAATGAAATTCATTGGCCAATAAATGAAACGCCAAGAGTCTGGCTGGTGACCTTTTGATTGGATCATTACTGTGGTTTCTCCCATGTGAAAAGGAAAGAGTTTAATTACGTTTCCCCTTGGAGCTTCTATCTTGATTTTCTGCTGCCTTTTAAAGAGAACTGTTTATAAATTTTCCCACATAAAATGACAATACATTCTCCTCCAATTTTCTGATATCCATTCTGATGTGAATTTTTCTATACCATTCTACTGACACTGACAACACCAACAATGACTATGTTTTTGCTAACTCAAACATTTCACTATGCTAGTTCTTATTTATCTGTCTGCAACATTTTAAAGTGTCAGTTACTTCCTTTCCTTTTAATCACAGTGCTTGAAATAAATTAAATTATATTTGAGGATTTTAGCCATTTAACAGGATCCATCTGGCTGTCGTGTGGAGAATACTAAAGTGGAGACTCTCCTTGTTTCCTAGTTTTTCTCCTATATTAGCAGATTATATTTTACAGTCTTTTTGCTATAGCCACTTCCTCTCCTAAATACTTCACTGAGATGCAGCTTAGGTCTTAGATTTTGGATCTCATCACTATCCACATTCATTTACATGGTGACCGTATTTAGTACCTTGGCTTTAATATCTATCTATATGCTGCTGTTTCCCAAATACTTCCCAAATTCAATACATCCCACATCATTTCAGAGATGAATATCAAAGTTTTTCTTAAACTTCCTCACTTCTCCAATAAGCATCAAAACACCAGGGTGTTTGAAAAAATTATCAAAATGAATTTTTCTCTCTCATTCTGGAATACTAAGCTAGAATTCAGCATCAGTTGAAGTAATACTATTCAAAACTTCAATAAGAATAAAGTAGTGATTTAGGAATACTAGGACTCCATGAATTGAAACAGAGATACATAAGAGTATTCAAAAACCAAAAAACAGTACTTAGTAATAATTTCTTGTCAATGTTCTGTTTTCCTGCTATATAATGATGACCCTTTAACCTCGATAATCATTCTGCCTCATCATCTCTTGAGTGCATTACGCTGCAATGAGTTAACTTCATCTCTATTATCCCTCATTTATCCAGATCTATAACTAAAATCTATTCTGAGTATTTGTCAACTACAATTGAATTTGTCAATTACAAATTTAAATTTAACATAAAAAGAACTATACAGAAAATAAAGAACAAATTTCATACTTAACATAGGCAATATGTGAAAATACAACTACAAATTGATTTTACTGTGAGAGACCTAATATGACAAATCAAGGTATATGAATCAATATAGATGCACTTATCCAAAAATCTGGAAATAATATCATAGCGTTAAAAGACATGGTTGGTATATTTAATTGGTAAGTTGTCTGAACATGGCCTCAGTTATTGCCTTTGTCAAATAAAGTTAACAGTAATTTACTGGAAAGTTATAGGAGAAAAATGTTAATGCCTTAGAGAGGTAAAACTACTGGAATGAATTTATTATTTGAAAATTGCTAAAGTATTCTTTAATGTCATCTGTTTATAAAGATCTATAGGGGGTTTATGAGGACTCTGAAGTTTTGGTTTTTTTTTTTATTTTTTTGACCATATTTCTGTAAGTTTATAACTACTCTAAAACAATAAACTGTATTTGCTTTCAAAATATGAGATATCATGCATACCTATCATAATGGCTAAAATATAAACTAATTATGTAAAATGCTGGCAAGCTTGTTGTCAGTAGGGCAGTGTATGAGTGATTCTGTTTCTTCGCAAACTTAACAGTTTCTGAGCCTCTCCCGAAAACAGTTTGGGAATTTATTTTAAAAAACACTAAATATGCATGTACTATGAATTCCAGTCATTGCACTTCTAGACATATGTTCTACAGAAATCAAGACATGGTCACACAAAATTTTGTATATGAATGTTTATAACAATGTCATTATAGTAGTCTGAAACTGGAAACACTCCACATATCCTTGAATAGATGAATAAATGGTGGTACATTCATACATGCAATACTATTCAACAACCAAAGGAATGAGCTATTAATACACAGAACAACCTAAATGAATGTATAGATAACTGTCCTAATAGAAAAAAGCCATTTTCTAAGGTCTTATATGTGTGTTTCAGGAGGCAAATCAAAGAGATATTCATAAGATGCTTTGAAGGGCTGACCTACCCTCTCTCATTGGTACCAGTGTCAAAGTTTGGCAAAGTGATTCAAAGAAGTTTTCTAAATTTCTCCAAGATAAAAGTAACATGATGATGGGGGCAGGATGCAGATGAATTTATTATAATCTATTCTTCAATCTCTCCTCTCTCCCTTCATTCAAGCCCCACCAGATTCCTTTCTGTTCCCCAAACATACCAAGGAAGGTCCCACTTCAGCACCTTTCATTTGCTGTTTTTTTTTTTTTTTTGGCCAGCTCCCTTCTCCTGCCCCACATTCCACATGGTTTACTTCCTCACTTATTTATATCTTATCTCAATTGCTACATTTTCAGTGGAATTTTCCCTGAGTATCATATTAATTGCATCACCCTTGCCCAACACTTCGTACCCTTGTCCTTGATTTATTAATATTTCCAAAGTCATATAACCTTCTAGCATATTCTGTACTTTATTCTCTAATTTATCTATTATCTGAGTTCCTCAACTAGAATATAAGTTCTTTAAGAATAAGAATTTTTGTTTAATTGTATTCACTATTGAATGTGTCTAGAATAGAACCTGACATATAATAGCAATTTAAAACTATTTGCTTAATAAAAGTTACAAATAAATATGGAAAATATTTTACTTACACAGCATTGAGAACTATACAAGCACCATCATCTTTTAATAGATCATGTTACTTTGGGACAAGCGTGGTACACACAGTTGAATTCAGCTCTCAGTTTTTACATGAGATAGTAGGATTTGAAATGGTATGTGTCAGACAGAAACACTAGAGAAAATGTGAGATGACCATACTAAGCAGTTTTCAGATTTGCTCAATCTACTGGTGCAATAAGCCCAAAATAAATAGAAAGCCTAAAAATTCCGTACTATTTTAAAATAACAGCAAAAATAACAATAACAAAGTGCTCAAGATAACATGAACAGAGATGTGACTGAGCCACCATGGTAAATAACCCTGTCCCCATATGTAAGTTTACTGATTCAATCAAGTCTCAGACAGAGCCCAGTTAAATCCTGCAGTAATAATATAAGGAAGAAACCTGCAGTAATAATATAAAATGTATCCTACTTCTCACTGTAAACCTTCACCCAAATTTCCTGAGACTATTTATCTGGGAATTTCTTTACTAGACAAAGATTTACTTTTCAATGATTCCTATAAATGAAATCATACAAAAGAGGCAATGAAGTCATTTATGAATTGTTTTAATTTTATAAGCCATATCCCTATCACGATGCTAAATATATTATTCATCATATTATGTTTTATACCACAATCTTGTTGTACTAGTCTTTGATATTTCTTTAATTGTTTGAATATTTCATGTGATATTTTTTAACAAATTCATATGTATATTTATGTATGTCAGGCACTACAATAGTTGACCATTGAATCAAATTCTATAGAAGGGAAAAAATGTGACTTCATATATTAGTACTTACATATATTTTGTGCTCATGAAACCAGAAAAAAATAGCCCCTTATTGATGAGCCAAAGATAATAGTTTTATTTCTATTTTTGACCAAAATTAAATTGCTACTTTATATTATTGATGTGATGTGTAGCAAAGTCTAACATTATTTCTACAACATTTATTCTAATATTGAAGAAACAAGTTAAAAATGCTTAAGTTATGTTTTGGGTAATAAGTAGACTTCTAACATTCTAGAATAGAAGAGACATCTACAATTATTAAAGATTCATATAGTCTAATAAGATATATGTTGTGTGTTATTTCTCAATCTATAGCACTAGGTCTACTAGGTAAAGTCTTCTAAAGTATATGATTCCTATCACTTCCTTCAAAGATTTTTTTTTTTCTTTTTTTAAACAAAGTCTCTCTCTGTAACCTAGGCCAGAGTACAGTGGTGTGACCTGGGCTCACTGCAGCCTCCAACCCTCAGGTTGAAGCGATTCTCATGCCTCGGTCTCCCAAGTAGCTGGGACTACAGGCATGTGCCACCACGCCTGGTTAATATTTTTGTGTTTTTAGTAGAGATGGGGTTTTGCCATGTTGGCCAGTTTGGTCTTGAACTCCTAACCTCAAGTGATCATCCCACCTCAGTCTCCCAAAGTGCTTGGATTACAGGCATGAGCCACGGCACCCAGCCTTAAAGAATTTTTAAATAAGCCTTTATTTCAATGCTTTAAAAGATGATAGGCCGGGCGCGGTGGCTCAAGCCTGTAATCCCAGCACTTTGGAAGGCCGAGACGGGCGGATCACGAGGTCAGGAGATCGAGACCATCCTG
>NW_016817209.1:244345-272875 GCF_001698545.2 Rhinopithecus bieti | reverse complement strand
GTCAAGATGATGCCACTGCACTCCAGTCTGGGCAACAAGAGCAAAACTCTATCTCAAAAATAAATAAATAAAATAAAATAAAAGATGATAGTAAAATATACACCCATTTTATTAAAATATGTGCATATATTATATGCAATATTTATATTAAAATATCTCCATTTCCACACCAATGACTAAGTGTCTACCCAACATTGATTAAGTTGTGATACTTTGATCAGAGTTTCTTATTACATTATCAGATACACTCCAAATTACTTGAACAAATGTAAAGATGATACAGTGTTGCCAAGTTACAGATTGCCCCTCAAGTAACCTTAAGACTTTATGATACTTTATTTTCAAATTTTTTTCTAAAATATTGACCAAAATCTGTTATTTGTCTTTTGGAAGCAAAAACTTATGACAGGACTTTTGGTATCATAAATAATAACCCTCCTGTGATATAGAAATATATTTTATTACCCGGCATACTCAGCTGTATGGAATTTCAGGCTTTAATAATAGAGGCAAAAATAAATATAATGGACACATTTTTTCCCCAGAGAATTGAAAACACAGAAGGTTACCTAGCTATTTAGATTCATCAGGATAGGAAGCAAACAGGCATGCATAACACTTACAATATTAACTTTGTGATTTCTCTATGGAAGTTAAGGGAAAATTGGGTTACTTCTATGTAAGTGGCGTAAGAATGGAATCCAGAAAAAACTCAAGAAGCAATATTAAAAGGCAAAGAATTGGCTTACATACCCTGACAAAGCCTAGCCAACTGTATATACAATGTGGTGTTATTAGTAAATATGTCAATTGGCCCATAATACTTCATTTTATTTTTAATTGACACATAATAATTATACACATTTATGGGGTACAGTGTAACGTTTTGATACATGTATACAATGTGTAATAATAAAATTAGATGTGGCTTAAGCAACTCAAAACAGAAGGAAGGAACATCACTTCGAGATCTTGAACTTTCAGTTTCAGCAGTAACTGAAGTTTGGTTCTATTCTTTCTTAAGGGAGAGCAAAGTGTGCTTTTGATTTACATGAAATAATTAAACTATGTCAGGTAGGGAAAGTGAATATTGTGTTGAAACCAAACAGAAAGGGGTGGTATGTGCTAGATGGAGATAGATGGAGTGGTAATGCCTATATGTTATTTTGTGTGGCCGACGTGGTTTCTCTTAAATTTTAGGGACACTAATTCACTTCTTACCTTTGATTTTATAAATCACTTGCCAGACAGTTTCAATGAAACAGTTTGTCAAGTTTTATCGCTCCTTCTGCCTAGGAGTGGGAAAGAGAATCAAGCTATTTTATTATTACTTTTTGAAGTGACTCAATGGAATGTTAAGATAACTGATACAAAGAAAGCTTCTCAAGACAAGAAATTCTGATGCAGTATCCTGAAATGTCTCTAAAGTTGTCAGAAATTGGAGATGCTTTGCTTCTTTTTCATCTCAAAAGAAAGCAAGCTATTATTTTATTCTTTAACCACATAATAGCTTTTGTGTGTGTGTGTGTGTGTGTATATATATATATGTGTGTGTGTGTGTGCATGTGTGTGTGTGTGTTTATTTGTGGATAGCATGTTTTAAAGAAAATGTTCTATAAAAATGTAACATATGTAAAATGCATAATCCATAATTGTACAACTTCAACTTTCATGAAGTGAATAGACTCATGTCACCAGCACCATGTATAGTAACAGAAAATAACTTAAACTTCCAAACTTTCCCTTGTGCTCCTTCACAATCATTAACACACTCATACGTAACCCCTATGTTGATTTATCAGATCATAGCTACATTTTGTCTGCTTTTAAAATTTAAATGGCTTCATCTTATGTGTGTGGCATTTTTGGTTCGACATCGTGCTTATGTTATGATTCTCAGCTTGTTTTACAGATTTGTTAAACTGTTACTGACTTTTTACCCCCTGTTTTACCAATTGAGAAAATATGTTAACTAATTTGGAGGGAGATTTGTCAATTTCTCCTATTCATACATTTGATTTTGTTTTATGCACTTAAAACTATTCAGTACACACAGATTTTAAATGTAACTTCATGTTGATATTTTCATCTTTATCATTATCGATATCTCCTTTATATTTCATTTTTTATTTGTCAGCAATAAGTGTATATACACCAACATTCTTTTAATAGCACTTGCTTGTATCTGTTTTCATCCTTTTACTTTTTCTTATTCTTAAATTTAAGCTCTATTCCTTATATGCAGATATTTTAAAATTTGTAATTCATTCTAACAATCCAATTTTTTAATTGGTACACATAAATCACTTACTTATATTTAATTTACTGACAAACTTGTGTTTATATTATATTACTGTAGTTTTTATTTTAACTTTTGTATTTTCTTTTAGTACCTTTATTTAGATTCAAGGAATATTTGTTATTTTTCTCATTAACTTGATATACATCATCTTATTATTTTTTCAGTGGTTATAACGGAGTTATAATATACATTAGTGACCTACTACAGTATAAAATTACTTTTATAACTTCCCTAAACTATTAAAACCATACAATACAAAAATCTACTTGCCCTTCCTTCATTTTAAATTATTGTTTCTACATATGTATTTCTGCATATAATTAAACCAATATAGGCATGTACATGTATATTTTTTCTTTTCTTTTTTTTTGAGACGGAGTGTCGCTCTGTCACCTAGGCTGGGCTATAGTGACGCGATCTCGGCTCACTGCAAACTCTACCTCCCAGGTTCATGACATTCTCCTGCCTCAGCCTCCTGTGTAGCTGGGACTGCAGGTGCCCGCCACCACACCCGGCTATTTTTTTTTTTCTTTTTTTTGTATTTTTAGTAGAGACGGGATTTCACTGTATTAGCCAGGATGGTCTCAATCTTCTGACCTCATGATCCACCCACCTCGGCCTCCCAAAGTTCTGGGATTACAGATGTGAGTCACTGCGCCTGGCCGTTTATTTTTTTTCTTGCATATATATATTTTACTTGATTTGCATTTTTTCCTGCATTTCTTTCAGTCTTCCTGCTATCATCAACTACTTCCTCCTAAAAACCTGCTTTTAGTATTCTGTTAATGTACTTCTACTTGTTATAGATTTTCTTAACTTTTTTGCACAAAGTTATCATTATGTTGCTTTCCATTGAAAGAGATTTTAAAGGATATAGAAATTATTTTCTTTGAGGACTCTAAAGAAGTTATTTTCTTTGAGGACTCTAAAGGATATAGAAATTATTTTCTTTGAGGACTTTAAAGATTCCCTCCAAATCTCATGTTGAATTCTGATTTTCAAGTTCGAGGTGGGTCCTGGTGGGAGGTGATTAAATCATGGATGCAGATCTGTCATGAATGGTTTAGCACCCTCTCCTCAGTGATGAGTGAGTTTTTGTTCAGTTAGTTCACATGAGATCTGGTTGTTTAAAAGTCTGGGACCTCTCCTCCCTTGTTCTCTTGTTCCCTTTCTCATCATGTGACACACCTGCTCCCCCTTCACCTTCTGCTGTGATTGTAAGCTCCCTGAAGCCCTTACCAGAGCAGATGCAGTATCGTCCTTCTTATAAACCCTGCAGAACCATGAGGTATTTAAACATTTTTTTCTTTATAAATTCCCCAGTCTCAGATATCCCTTTTTAGAGGCAAGTGGCCTGATATGGTTTGGCTCTATGGCCCCACTCAAACCTCACCTACATTGCCATGTCCATAATTTCCACGTGTCAAGGGCAGAACCACATGGAGGTAATTGGATAAAGGGGGTGGTTTCCCCATGCTGTTTTCCTGATAGTGAGTGAGTTCTCATGAGAGCTGATGGTTTTATAATAATCTGTCATCAACTAATTATTGGTGTATTTATTCTAGCACATCATCAGTTTGCAAACGTTAAACCTAGTTTATTCAGCAAAAAAACACTACAAAACTTTTTTTTTTTTTTTTTTTTTTTTTACAGAGGCTGTCTGTGATGTCTCCCCCTCATCCCCCGATACCCAGCTTTAAATTTCTCGGAGAACCCGCTCCCGTTGGTTACCTGGGTTCTTTTCTATTTCCTAGGTGTCTCGGCTGGTTTGAGAAATAAAGGGAAAGAGTACAAGAGAGAGAAATGTAAAGCTGGGTGTCGGGGGGAGACATCACATGTCGGCAGGTTCCGTGATTCTCTCCGAGCCATAAAACCAGCAAGTTTTATTAGCATTTTTCAAAAGGGGAGGGAGTACACGAATAGGGTGTGGGTCACAGAGATCACATACTTCACCAGGTAATAAAATATCACAAAGCAAGTGCAGTCAGGGCAAGATCACAGGACCACAGGATGGGGCGAAATTAAAATTGCTAATGAAGTTTCGGCATGCATTGTCATTGATAACATCTTATCAGGAAACAGGGTTTGAGAGCAGACAACCTGTCTGACCAAAATTTATTAGGCAGGAATTTTCCTCGTCCTAATAAGCCTGGGAGAGCTACAGGAGACTGGGGTTTATTTCATCCCTTTGGCTTCCACCATAAAAGACGGCACGCCTTGCAGGGACCATCTATAAATCTACCCTCAGGGCGCATTCTCTTTCTCAGGCATGTTCTTTGCTGAGAAAAAGAATTCAGCGGCATGTCTCCTATTTGCTTTTGAAAGAGGAGAAATATAGCTCTGTTCCCTGCGGTACACCAGTGGCCAGAAGTCTTATCTCTGGTGTTCCCTGAATATTGCTGTTATCCTGTTCTTTTTTCAAGATGCCCAGATTTCATATTGCTCAAATACACATACTCTACAAACAATTTGTGCAGTTGACACAATCATCACAGGTCCTGAGGTGACATTTATCCTCCTCAGCTTACGAAGATGACGGGATTAAGAGATTAAAGTAAAGACAGGCATAGGAAATCACAAGGGTATTGATTGGGGAAGTGATAAGTGTCCATGAAATCTTCAATTTATGGTCAGAGATTGCAGTAAAGACAGGCGTAAGAAATTACAAAAGTATTAATTTAGGGAACTAATAAATGTCCATGAAATCTTCACAATTTACGTTCTTCTGCTGTGACTTCAGCCGGTCCCTCCTTCCGGGGTCCCTGACTTCCTGCAATAGCTGTCCTATCTGAATATTAGTAAATTACATCCAGAAAAAAGAATTTCAAAATAATTTTACCTCTCTATCATTCTTTTCTCTCTAGAACATTGGCCCTTCTGTTGTGCAATGATTCTGCAAGTCCCAGAATACTTTATATTCAAAATATATATTTGAATAAATATTTTGTGCAATATAATAAATATATTTTTGTACAAATATAATCAAATTGGATTTTTTTATTTCCACATACATGAAGGCTTGGTTTTCTCTTTGAAAAATATTTGCTAATAAAACTGCCCAGTGTTTTACTGGGTAAATATTTTCAAATGCATAAATAGTATTGAATACTCACACACAGTTATGAGTTCTAAGTATTATTATCTTTGTGAGGAAACTGCACCTTGGGGAGACTAAATAATTTCATTAGAGTTCAATTGCTTAAGAGTGGCAGAATCAGGATTTGAGAACAAGTTTTCCACATCTGATTTCTTTGCTACTAAACTATGTTAAACAAGTTTGGAGAGAGTAGATATTGGTTAGATTTCCATATTTAACTTCTATTATTAAATTAGTGCTCATGGAGATTAGTTTTAAATTGCTAAGCATCTGGCTTACTTTCTATAAAATGTGACATATTATTTACTTCACTGAAATATCACTCAACAGTATTGAATACATATTAGAAACACTGTCTATCTTATCTGCATCATGTCATATTAAAATTTATAAATTCTAAAATAATCTATATTCTAGATTCTCAGTGAGCTAAAATAAACATTTTATTAACAGACTCAAATATATTTGTTTTTTGCATACCATATAAAATAAGATGCAAAATTATATAAACTGAAACTTATGCTTAGTAATTAAAGTTTCAGTATTTTATTTCACTTAGAATAATGTCAATGTTTGATGAGTATTTATTATTTAATTTAGTATTTCTAAGTTTTCAAGTTACCAAATATATTTTGAAAATTATTTTAAAACAGGCATATTATAACATATATTATTTTTAAATAAAATTTGTCATAATGATTCAATTTGATCAAATCAAATTTATGACTTTTATGTTAAATATTCTATAGATATAATATTAGCTTACTCAATTAGTCAACCTATGTAGAAGAAAATACATGTCTTATTATACTTAATGCTGATTACTCAGAAGACATAGCCTTTATTACATAAACAAATACTGCACAAGTCTTATTTGCCAAAGGCTTACTCAAATTATATAAATCTGAATCTTCAAAACATTTGGGTTAATTTCTATATTTAGGATTATTTAATATATTAGCACTATTTATTTCTATGGCAAATATAATAGAGCTCTTTTAAGTGATTCTATAAATGAATTTGGTAATACCATCTGGAGGTAGAAAAATGTCACATGTGTAACCTAATCCATGCATACATATATATGAGACAGATGTAAATAAAGATCTTTTAGCTTTCATTCTAAAACTTTAGCGATGAGTCAGGCATAAACACGGCAATACAAAAGTCACCTGTTTTTGTAGCTGTTGACTCTCAACTCTGTTTGATTTTAGACTTTGTCAGAATTGTGTTTCTGACAATTGAGACAAATTGTGGTTACTGGCTCAATAAGAGGGCTAAAGCTTCCTACCAATATTTGTGAAGAAGGCTTTTAATATTGTTTTGTGCACTGATATGTAATTTTGTGAAGGCTGTAGACTAAATTTTGGGTGAGGGACTGAAAAGACACCAAGAAGATATCTGGGTGTCTCCAAAACCCATGCGAATAGATGAAATACCCCATCTGTTTTCTGTTAGCTCTTCTGGTACCAAGGGGTTACTATTGGGGTGCATGGACTCCTTCAGTGCTCTGAAGAGTTCATGGGACCCAAAATTCAAGTGAATATTGGGATTTGAGGGGCTGAAGTAGGAAGGAAAAGATGACTCAGGGGTAGATAAAGGGATGGAGAAGGTAGATCAAAGGATTTTAGGGAGCTACAGGAAATCTTGAAGGTGGGCAAGAGAGAAAGAAGAGTGGAAGTGAGAGAAGGGAGAAGTTTTAGATGAAACAGCTTCAGGAGATCCTGTTTTCCAAAAAGGCAATTGAAGTCTTAAATTATCCTTTCTAACATCATGCCAAAGAAAAAAAAAAGGAAGTGGACAGAGGATGTATCTTAGTCCCCTAGCACATAGTGAGCAGGAGTATGAGGCAGAAGAGTATCAGTAGATTGCGAATCTATTTCTATTACAACAGGAGATCTCTGGTTTTGTAAGACTCTAAAATGTCCAAGGATATTAACCCAAAAGGGGATTCTAACCCTTATATAATTGCTCAAAAAAATCAAAATCCACTCCTGTCATGCCTCAAAATGTCTATAGCATAGAATCAGGATTCAGACTCACTGAAGTATCTCCCAGAGTCTAGCCAAAGTCAACACGGGTGTGAGGGGTGTGCACTTTCCTTAGGGTGAAAGATCCAGAGTTTAATGGAGGTTCCAGTCCTGATCAGGGTCATGGCACCAACGAACTGCTAAAAAATCACACTGGACCAGGTGCAGAGGCTCATACCTGTAATCCCAGCACTTTGGAAGGCCAATACAGATGGATCGCTTGAGCCCAGGAGTTCGAGTCTAGTCTGGGGAACATGATGCAACTCTCACTCTACAAAAAATAGAATAATTAGACAGATGTAGTGTTGTAGGACTGTAGTTCCAGCTACTTGGGAGGCTGAAGTGGGAGGATGACTTGAGCCTGAGAGGCGGAGGGTTCAGTGACCTGTGTTCATGCCACTGTACTCCAGTCTGGGCAACAGAGTGAGACCCTATCTCAAAAAAATAAAATAAATAAAATAAAAATAAAAGATAACTGTATCACAATGGACAAAGATGAACAAACAGAAATTGATTTTTCTTTTCCAATATTATTGCCAGCCATGTGGGAGAGAGAACATACCAAGTCTGGATACTCAACTGCACTCTAACAAAAGACAGGAGAGCTTTTAAAAACTGGGATGGGTGGCTCTTAGGCCATCTAATTGACTATACTCCAAGGAAAAGTAAGCTTGTTTCTATTTTCCTGACAGGAGGTAGTTTCACAGCTTGGAGCACCAAGATTAGGATCCTACCCTCCCACAGAAACAGAGACAGGGGACTATCTTCCTTGATTGTATTTCAAAGGGGTGGCCCCCAGGTCCTTGAGAAAGTCCTGGCAAGAGTTTTTTCAAACTTTTACATCTCAGAGGAGCAGAAAAATAATTTACAATTACACCCCAGTTTTCTAAAGTAAATGAGAAAATGAAGGTCAGGGGCCTGAAGAAGCCTGTGTAAATTTTAATCAAACTGAGGGGAACTTTAAGGCTGTCTTGGTAATAGTTTTTGTTAACATTTATATCATATGTCCAGTGGTGTCGTTTTTTGTTTTTGTTGTTGTTGGTTTTGTTTGTTTGTTTCCGTGCCTTTTATTCATTTCCCTGACTGTAACATTCCCAGTGTTGTTTCCTTGAAGCCATATTTTTTGCTAACTTTGTGCTTTTTCCCCTTAAATGACACAGGAAAGCTGGAGAGGAAGAAAAGTGTAGAGGATTCAACTTCACAAACTCAAACAAAATCCAACTACTGGAGAGTGAGCATTTGTAATGGAGGACAGAGGCTTTACAATGGGTGCCACTCTTCTCTAAGGGTAGCCAGAGTCTTGAGGGCATCTTTCTGGGATCCTCACTGAGAACCTGGCAGGGTTTCTGGAGGTAAATCCCACAAAAGTGTGGGGCTTCTTTAAGGCTGTGGCTCTGTAGACTTCAGAGTCTTATTCCACATTCAGCCTCTAGCAATTATCAATATTGCCGTTTAAGTCCATATCTAAGATATTACTTGTAACACAATTTATAAGATACAGAAAGAAACAATTCATTGAATTAACAAACAGTAAGACAAAACAAACTAAAAAAAAAAAAAAACAAAACCTGGAATGAATTATTGTTGGAATTAAAATGAAAATCAAATATTTTATGGTGATATTTTAAGGCTATGTGTGCTTCAACCATATTCCATTTCACCCCTCTCCTAATGAGCCTGCTACAACCATAAAAGTCACATAGTTTTTGGATATGTTATTTCCTCTGGCTGAAATTCTCTCATTTTTCATAGGCCTTTCTTATTTTGTTCTTTCAATCTCACCTTATACAGTTCTGGTTAGAGACTTTTTTTCTTAATTGTCTTATGGCAAATAAATGCCTACATAAATTGTTACATATGCTGAGCCACAATCAACTTTCTTTTCTTTTCTTTTTTTTTTTGGAGGCAGGGAGATGGAGTCTCGCTCTGACACTCAGGCTGTTGTGCAGTGGCGTGATCTTGGCTCACCGTAACATCTGCCTCCCGGGTTCAAGCAATTTTCCTGCCTCAGCCTCCCAAGTAGCTGGGATTACAGACGGCCACCACCACACTCAGCTAATTTTTGTATTTTTAGTAGAGACGGGGTTTCATGATGTTGGCCAGGCTGGTCTCTGGTCTCAAACTCCTGACCTCGGGTGATCCCCCAACCTGGGCCTCCCAAGGTGCTGGGATTACAAGTGTGAGCCACCGTGCCAGCCTCAACTTTCTTAATATTACCTACTACAACTGCCTGATAGCTTGGTTTTGCCTGTTGTTCCATTAGAATCCATGAAGGCAGTGACCATATTTTTTAAATTCACCACCATACTTTAGTGACTAACACCTTGTTTGACCTTGTTTGACAGTGGGTTATTAATTAATCTTTCTTAGCCATGACTCACACAGATTATTCTTAATGCCAGTGATTAAAATATTCGAACAGAAAAGAAACTTGAAATAAAATCGATTCCCATAAACTCTGAATCATGTAATTCTATGAGTGCTAATTCCTACTGTGTGTTAGTGGATAAGCTACTTTTTCTCTTTTGCATAAGCTTCCTCATTTGTAAAATAAAGCTAATAAGTATTTTTATAGGATTTTAGTGAAAAAAATAATTGAATAAATTTAAAACCTTACACCAGTCCTCAGAACATCAATGCTTAATAAAAGATAGTGATTAATGTTACAGTAGGTAGCTAGTCAGGTATGAGCAGGGTAGGAGAGGGCTCTCCCTTCACCACCACCTTTCACACACTAGGAGTGTTGAACGACCATCAGGTGATGGTCAGGCAGCTGTTAACTGTTTCTCTAAAGTAATAATTGGTCACAGCCATGACTAGGGAAAGGCAGTCTCCTAATTGATATAGTTAGAAAACTTTGGAAACTGATCAGCAGCTTCCCAATACGATCTCAGGGTTGGGGAGAAATAGTGCAAGATCCTGGAAGTATGTCAATGTATAAAACCCCAAGTCAAGAGGTTAAGCGGTACACCTGGTTTCAAATCATCCGCCTGGCCCTCTTCCAATTGTACGTTCCTTCCTTTCTTTCTTTCCCTTCCTGTTCTAAACTTCTTTACTAAACTTCTGCTCCTGCTCTGAAACTTGCCTCCGTCTATTTTTCTGCCTTATGCCCCTCAGTTAAATTCTTTCTTCTAAGGAGGCAAGAATTAAGGTTCCTGCAGACCCATACGGATTCATCACCATGTGACTCTGATACTTTCCACCAGTAATGATTATTAATTTTCTATAAAAATTAAACAGTAATAATGATCACAAAAGAAAACACTATACTTAAAAGAGCCTGTGCTATTTTATAACATTTTTTTAAGTGTTTCAAAGCATCATGAAAACATAATTAGATGCATTTCTATAAGCATCTCACAATTTCTATAGCATAGTTAATAGTCTATGGGGTTTTCTTTACACAGTTGAAGTCAAAGACATAATAAGGGTAATTATCTTTCACAAGGTCAAAAACTATAGCTTTCAGAATATGATTTAGGAAAAACTGAGCTGCTTAAGAAAACTTATGTTTACGCTGCACTTGGTGTTCATTATATTTCCATTAAGTGTTAACAGTGTATAGATAAACAGTTTGCAGATAAGCTCATAATATTGCAAAGGACCTTAGAAAATGTGTCTCGTCTTACAAAAAGAGAACTAAGTAGAAAAAAAAGTCAGAAACCATAATTTGACTACTACTAATTGCCATTTGTAGAACTGTTTTCCTTTGCTCACTTTATTCTTTAATAGTAGGTCCAAATTCCCAACGTCATTCTGTGAGGTGTTAGCAATTTGTATACATCGTTTCTTGTCATCAAGTCCAGTATTTTTTCTACACCACTCTATTGATTCAAGTTTATTTCAATCATCACAGCATTCTTTGTTAAGTATCAAATACACCACCCCCTCCCCCGACATGGGGCAAGTGAGGTGAATGTATGTCACTGTCTTTTCTGTTCAGACCCAATTTAGGGCACTGTGATATATCCTAACTAACCCACTATAAGGACATCATTAACAAAGGAATGTGCCCAGAAGATAGCAAACAGAATATTAAAATACATGACATGGTACCATAATAGAAAAATTGGAAGGTGTTAAGAGCCACAAATGTGGTCAAAAGAAAGTTTACATCATATCTCGTTAGCTGTTACTGAATAACTGAAGCACTCTAATTAAATTTTAAAAAATTAAACTTGGGATTTATGCCCACTGGTCTCTAAACCAACTGTTTTTTTTTTTTTTTAATTCTATACTTTAGCACAACTGAAATAATTTCTTTAAAATTGTATAGTTTTATTTATCTGAGTCAGTTGTTCTCAAAATTAGCTGTGTATTGGAATCACCTGAGGATCATTAAAAAGTTATGCCTAGATCTCATCCACAGAGCTTCTGATTTAATTTATGTTAGTTGATGTCTGCAGTGAGATTTTTTAAAATTTCTCCAGCTAATTCTCATGTACAGCCAAAGTTGAGACTCATAGTTTATGAGTCAATGTTTTAATTCTACACTGTTCCACCTTCACTGATCTAATTACAACTGTTTATCTATATTTCAGTTGAATTGTCATTTTCTCCGACAAACTTAACATAATATCCCTAGGTATCCTTAACTTATACCCCTATGCTATGCTGATATGTTTTTGGATTAAAACACTCACAAAATTTTACTGACAGATATATTTAATGTTTCTCTTTTCTGCCAGAAAGTTCTAAGAGCACGGGGTTATTTGTCTGTGTTTTCATTTTGGTGTTTTAGCTCTTTTCATTTCAAGCATATAATAGGTCGTCAATAAATAAAAGCTCAGACCAAGAAATTAAGGTTTCAGTAATAATGGGTTCAATATTAATGTAAATACTATAACTAAATTGTCTATAATCTATTGAATACTTATGACATAGCAAGGGATTTAAAAGCCCTAGATGTCATTCTCAACAACCTTCCCAGATATGATACAAATAACACACTAAAAAGGTTAATAAAATTTCCCATGATCACAAAGTAAGAAGTAGCAGAGCCCAGTCTAACTCTAAATTTGGATTGACATTAACACTTGTGCATTTTCTACTATACACTATATACTATATCACAATCACATAAGAAAAACTACTCTAAAAAAAAGTCCCCAACTCTTGGGCCATGGATCGATACTGGTCCATGGTCTGTTAGAAACCAGGTTGCTCAGAAGGAGGTGAGTGGCAGGCGAGCAAGCATTACTGCCTGAGTTTCGCCTCTGGTCAGATCAGCAGCTGAATTAGCCTCTCATAGGAGCACAAACCCTATTATGAACTGTATATGTGAGGGATCTAGGTTGTGCACTCCTTAGGAAAATAATAATCTGAGGTGGAACAGTTTCATCTCAAAACAATACCTTGTCCCGACATCCATCCAAAAAGTGTTCTTAATGGAAAGAACTTCAACACAAATAGTGTATGCCATCATATTAACATGAAATTCAATTTTTTAAAAGATTCATCTTTACCTTCTGATCCATCTGTGTAGTGTGCAATGGTATGTAATTTACAGGGACAGCTATGGTATCTTCACTATAAAGCATTTTATTTTTAAATTTTAATATAAAATTTAGAAATAAATTTTATATTATATCTAAATTTTAATATAAAATTTAGAGATAATAAATAATATAACTTTTTTGTACAATTTGTATAATCTTCTGTTTAGAACATAGTGGATTAACTTTTGATTTTCGTTTGAAGTATCGGTATCAATGGTTAAAAGACAAGGGATCTTCTGCTAGGCATGGATATCCAGAATACACATAAATTATTATAGTATGTCTATATTAAAGGCTTTTCTCAGCCAAGAATTTTTTTTTTAATTTTTCCACAAATATAGACTTTTGAACTCATGGTAGTTTAAAATATTTAATGCTTAAAAATATTTTTCCTCACAATCATACAACATGGATGATAAATATATTTACAATAACCTCCTGCAGAGATGTTGTCAGATCCCAGAGGATTATTTTAAACATTGGAAACAAAATTATTGAATTTCTAGGATATAAAAATATATTACAACTTAAGGAAAATGAATGTTTATCAGCATTTTTCTCCTGCAGAGGAGGGGCAAATATTTGGCTGGCAAAACGACCTTTATATATGGATGTGTTATTCTGTCTTTAAAAACACACACACACACACTCAAGTTTACACAGTCTTTATTACATTGATTGTTATACATTTTTTCAGGTCATAGCTGAGTGTGGTTATTGCATTATTATTTTTCATTTGGAATTTAAAGATTTTCTGCCAGTAACTTTACAGGCCAATTTAAAAAAAGAAAGAGTGGTTGTAACCACTTGATTAATATATTTTCTAAAAGATAGTGCCACAATGGGAACTTTTTCATCAGACTGTCAGGGCTATAGAGCTTTTATGTTGTTGCCATTTTGACTTTAAGGTATGTTAGAGACTCTTGATCAGGATTTTTTTTTTTTTTTCATTTTAGACATTCACATTATTTATATGGGTAATAATCTATCCATAATAAATTGGTTGTTCAATATTCAACACTGAGATTTTAGAGTAGATTTCACCACATTCAGAATTGCCTTTATGAGAAATTGTCAGAATTTTGTTGCCATGTTTCCCTTTAAGCTCAGAAGAGTTTGACAGAAAACAAGAACCATTACACTTATAAAGAACCACATTTAACTGCAGTGTACTATTGACTTCAAGCAATCCCTGAGCACTTTCTCTTTATTATTAAAACAAATTGATTTGAAGGTATATAATGTATATAAGACAAAATTATTTGTGATATAAAAATTTAAACTCATTAGTCTGTCAATTCTTCCATTATAATTTGTCTAGAAATGGACTGTTAAGGATGTTATCCATTGGGAAAAACTTCATCTAAAATTAAATATTTTTACTTGGGCACTGAATTTTATATTAGCATATATGGTTCACTCCATACAATAACCAATTTAATACCTGCTCTGTTTCAACTCAATTGGGAATTTTTGAATAAGTCCAACTAATTGAACATATAACTAGGAATACATAAATTATGATTTCAGCTCTGCTTCTAAATACATGAAGTATTTTGTGAAGATAATTTAGCAATTCTAACTATAAATTACTGTTATTTTGATAATTAAGCTTGAAAGTCTCTTAGAAACAAATGTGTATATTCGTGAAAATGAACATACTACATCCCATAAAATTAGTCTTTGTTCACAGATTCTTGAGTTTACTCCTCTAAAAAAGTTGATAAGTCAATCTAATACAGTATTTAATTTACTAGGTCCCTTCCTGAATACTTTTTAACTTAATTTAATGCCAATTCTATTCTATTCTGTTCTATTCTAAATTCCTGGGCTTCAAACCTATCTCTTGTTATAGCTAAGACTCTGGTGTCAGTGACAGTTATTGTCCTAAGAAGTTGTGTTTCAGCTCTCTATAGTGGAAAATAAAGCATTATTTATTAAACTTATGTTTTGGAAAATGTGGGGTTTTTTTTAGTGCTTCAAATAAATCTTCATCAAAATTGCAAATAAATATTATTATTCCCAATTTGCATGTATCATAACTAATTTCAAATATTCAATTTTGGAATTCTACTATAGACAATAAAAATTTTTGAGTTTCTTAATCCTTTTCTGTTACAGATTTCTACTACCCACTTTCTCTAGGTTTATTTTCTTACATTTATTGACATCTTCTAGTGTCTATTCATAGTTTAGGCTCTTCACACTAGTTACTCAAATACACTAGTTTATCTAATATACCTCAATGTTTTTAGTACAATCTTTATTAATGATCTAAATGCAATGCTATGGGTGATATCCAGAAACTGAGTAATGGTGTATATATCCTACTGTGCTTTCTTAAAGTAGTCCACGAAGCACTACCTCTTCTGTTATGACTGCCACTTTGAAGTTTCAAACTCATTGCTGCAGTGTTCAATAGAAGAAAAACTCACGTATGACAGACAACACTGTAAGCATTTAAAATGGTCATTACTCTTACTTCTGCATCAGTCCATTGATTTCAAAGTTGTGAAAGCTGGAGTCATTCACAGTGAATTTGATCTGGTAATTCAGACCCACTTTCACCACTCATCTTCAAAGCTTGTCGTTATTAGAATAGGAAAGAAAATGGTCTGCAGGTCTCTCACAGATATTTTTTTAAGGACACTCAAACACACAGTTACTATTATTTAACAAAAATTTGAATATTCTTCACATATAGCCAACAATCACCCCTAATGGAAGCATCATGCTTTCCAGATTCAATAAAAAGCATGGAAGTAATAAGCCACATTCATTCTGCCACCATTTACTTTCATATGTTAAGATGGTCAGAAAAATACCATGGCACTTCTAACCTGCTTCAACTTAGTCCCTGTGAGTAAATTGGAAAACAACACACCACAACAGAAAACACTTCTGTTCAGATTGGAAAATACAATATTTTGTAGTTTATCCCATGAAGAAATGGAATCTATTTTCCACTCTCGAATCTGGACTTGGGTCTTATGTATTACTTCGTCCAGTTGTCATTAGCAATTATGATGCTAGCAGAGAATTGAAAAGTGCTTCTGCTCTGGGCTTGCCCCTTTATTTCCACCCTAAACCCTTCCACTGTGTGAATAATCCAGGGCTTGCCTATTTGGGGAAGAAAGACCATGTATAGTCAGCAATCCTATATGTCAGTGATGAGACCCCAGTTATAAGAGTGAGGATGTCTTTGACCATCCCGTCACAGTCAAGCAAGCAATTAGCTTACCACAGAGATCAGCCCACCTGGACCAGTCTAAAAGTAACACCCAGCTGATCCACAGGATTTTAAGCGAATAAATTCAATTTTTTTTTCTGAGACATGAAGCTTTGATATGTTTTATTATGCAACAAAAGCTAAATGATATGCACTGTATCCTGTAAGTTTAGATGTAACCGGAATATACTATGGAAAATACACCAGTGCCTCAAAGAAAGGCAGGGTAAGAAACAGAATGGTGCTCAAAAACACCACCAGCCACCACATCTCATAATTCACCAAAACCAAACAAACTTGGGGCAGGTTTATCAAATACTGAGTTCTCTCCAACACTTTTTTTTAACTATACTTTTTTATATAAGTGTTACATAGGTTACACCATATGTAAATGCCTATAGTCAACCATTTTTAATCCAGAAAAAACATCATTTTACTTGAACCAAACTAACCTTTGAGTAGTGCTAAAACTATGACAAACAAGAGCATAATATTTACTACTCAGAGATAAATAATATTTTGGTGAGATGGATATTTACTGATAAGTTTTTACTTTATCTGATTATTTGTTGGATAAATTGTACAAAGAAATCATGAGATCAGTTGGAATGAAGGTTTTTGAAGACTCTTAATACACACTATAAAATTAGTTTCTCAGAAAGTTTACATTCATACCTTACATATATACCATAAATTCATCATTTCTGATTTTTCATTTTAGAGTTCAAGCATGCAATATATGGCTACTCATGCATTTTAATGTGTATATAAATTATCAAGCCTTATTGTTTGCGTATTGTCCACATTTTTAGAGTTTTCTTATGAATTTGTATGTTTTTTCATATTAAAATGAAGCTAAGACATTTTAAATATTTTCAGGTTTTGTCACTGAATTTTGTTAAGGTGGTTGTAATACACATTTTAATTATATCTTTTAAAAGTAATCATTTTTTAGAGAGTTTGGAAATTTCTGCAATGTTCATAATTATCCCTTACCATGGGGGAAAAAACTGGCAGTATCACACTGGGAAAATATTATCATAAAAGACCTTGCTTAAAATTCATAAAAGATATTTAACATTATTGACCATTAGGGAAATACAAATCAAAACCACAATGAGATACTATTTCAAATCCATGAATGACTATAATGACTTTTAAAAGGAAAATAAAAGTGTTTGGAAGGATGTGTAGAAATTGGAATCGTTTGCACGTCACTGATAGGAATGTATAGTGTTGCAGCCATGGTGGGAATTTTGGCAGTTCTTCTGTCAAATTTAAACATAGAATGATCATATTGCACAGCAATTCCACTTCAAGATATTTACTTCTCTAAATTGGAAAGACTACTGACAATAGCCAAAAGTGAAAACATTCCAAATGGTCATCAACAGATTCATGAATAAACAAAATGTGGGGTGTGTGTGGGTGTGGGGGGGTGTGTGTATAAAAACATATACATATTTAGAATTTTATTTATGTATAACATTCAGAACAGGTAAATCCATAGGGACAAAAAGCAAAATGATGGTTTTCAGAGACTGAGGGGAGGGAATGATGGGGAATGATTATTTAATGGGTATTGGATTTTCTTCTGAGATGAAAAACATGTTTTGAAAATAGATGGTAGTGGTTATACAACATTATGTATGTATTGACTGTGGCTGAATTATATCTTTTAAAATGGTGAATTTTATGTCATGTGAATTTTACTTCATTACCAACACCTTGGTTAACAAATTTGTAACAGAAAAGGTGGAAGACAAAAATTTCCCAATAAAAATTTGCCTGAAATGTTTGATTCTTTAATATATGCTGGTATGCATATAATTTGTATGCATTATACTAGAATATGATGCAAGGTTATGTTTTCAATCAGCTGAGACTTCTAGTATCCTATAATGACTTAACAATTTTTAACATATGAGGAATCATAATTGTCAAACATAGTAATACTGTGAAGTTTTATTTTATTTTTTTAAATTTCTCTAAGGCTTTAACTATACTCTGATATGTTACCTGAAATACCTGCATTCTCTTCCAAATACATTTTAATTGGTTTTATATAATTTCAAAATTCAAGTACCTGCTAAATATTTTTTAAATTGCCAACAAAATATGTATGCCCATAATATTATGTTGATTTTTAAATGCATGTAATATTTTAAATATTTTTTTGCTAGATGTATTCTGATATTTTTAACTTTAAGATTTAATTGCTTCTGTATCCTATTTGAATCTTGCTTCAGGCAATTTTGTTGTTTCACCTCACTTATTGAAGAAAATGCTTTTGGCCAGGCACGGTGGCTCATGCCTGTAATCCCAGCACTTTGGGAGGCCGAAGCGGGGGGAACATGAGGTCAGGAGATGGCGACTATCCTGGCTAACATGGTGAAACCCTGTCTCTACTAAAAATACAAAAAGAAACACAAAATAGCCAGACATGGTGGCAGACTCCTGTAGTCCCAGCTACTCGATAGGTTGAGGCAGGAAAACGGTGTGAACCCAGGAGGCAGAGCTTGTAGTGAGCTGAGATCGTCCCACTGCACTCCAGCCTGGGCAACAGAGTGAGCTCAGTCTCAAAAATAAATAAAAGTCAATAAAATAAGAAAAGAAATTATTGTATAAAATGCAAGTTTTGAAATTTTAATAGATTTGCCTTTGATTGTCTAATTAGGTATTTGGTGCCTTGACGTTTTTGGCATTTTCTATTACATTTCCTATTACATGATTTATTTTTCAAAAAAAAACTACACAGTACCCAATAATAATGTTTTATTGGTAGTTTCTTTTCTTTCCCCTGACCTATGTCATTATCCTCAGAATTACTATCTTCGAGTTTAAAATGGCAACTATATGACAGTGCCAGATAGGTTCTCTCTCAATATTCTACTACATTAGCCCATAAAGACCTACACAGAGTTCAAACACATAATGACTCTGAAATTGAAGAGTCAGGTGAATTTTTGCTCAGCTATGGAATTAAAGGCATGAGCAAAATTCTGTCAATTCTTAGGTTAGTATATCTGTAGGGGTATGTTAAGAGAGGGAAAGTAATTTCCTGTAAAGATTATCATACCATGAACATTTACTCTTACCTAATGAATTAACAATAAAAGTAATAAACATCAAAAAAGGAAAGAATTAAACAAAAATCACTAGCAACACTCAGAGAACCACAATGAAAATCAAGGAAGGCTGGCTACTTTATCCTTTTCAAGAATCCAACAAAATTGTTACTATCTTTTGAAAATTTCAAAGATCTAAGTTGAAAAAAGCAAATGATAAGTATTACTCTCAAGGAGTTTTCAACAAAATCTGTTACTTTCTCATATGAAATAAATTATAGTCAGAAATTACCCATTTTGTTTTTCTTAAACTTCAGATGAGAGCTCTCTTTTCGAAAATTTTGAAAAGCTGTAGCTGAACTCTTCTTTTAAGAGAGGTTCTGAACTTTGTAGCTATGACCTCACGACTGGTTCTGTTCCTGTAGGTGACTGGCTTCACTTTTTTCATACCTATGTTGACTGTCTATAGTGATAAACATTTTTTTTTTCTATTTTGGGGCCCTGTGTATTAAGAATCTCTCACTATCTGATAATGTATAGCAACATATTTTGCAATATGTAAAAACTAAAGACACTTTAAACTTTATTTTTCTTACTTTATGCTACCATATAATTATCTTAATAAGCTACTAGTTTGTGACCATGTTGCTTAAACTATCTTGGCCCCACTCCCTTATCTAAAATGGAGTGATGGTACAGTCACTTCATAACTAAAAATTATTTTTCTCCCTGTGTTTCAACTCCACTCTTTATTTGGCATACTTTACTCATAGAGGGACTTTTTTCCTCTAAATGAAAGAGATAATGTTGGGACCAGAATATACCACCTCTTCAAAAACTCTTGAATTGTAGCAATTTCACACAGTTATTTTGATAGATAAAAGTGGGATAAATTTGAAGTTTTCTTTTGCGTGCACATTGTGCCCCCCTAAACATTATATGGACTAAGTAACTATTTTCTGAGCTAGGGGAAACAAAGAGTTATAACATTAACATGGGGTTCTTTGGTGCCACTTTGCCAATTGGAATTCTCTATGACTGGCAGTCCCTCTGCCCAGGCTTTGCTCAAGCCAGCTGGCCTCGCTCCGCCCACTCAGCGCGGCATGCTGCGCTCTGCTACTCACACTATCAGCTAAGATTCTGTGCCTGCAGTGGTTTTGTGCTCAGCCTATGGCTAGTCCAGGTGTGTTGTAACTGGCTTCTGCCTTGAGTCCCAGAGTGTGGATGAGGGGGATGTTGCATCACCCAAGAACTTGGAGATACCAGCAACTGCTGAGCTTCAAGGAGCGTTAACAGCTTTTTTGTGAGAAGACCAGAGGTCTGAGCCCCCAGGAAGGATCACACCTCATTCAGTTCCACTGCCCACAGCTTGGCCAGTGTGAGCATGTGGCACTCAGCAGCTTTTTCTCCCCTGTTAATCAAGAGCCGGAGGGAAGGTTACAGTGTTACAGCTCAGCGGGTTCTGGATTCTTGTCCCATGACCATGAAGAATGAAGTACATGAACACCAGAGAGTAAGCAAGGAAAGGAAGAGTTTTATCGAGTGACATAAAAGCTTTCAACACAAGAGGGGACCCGAAGTGGGTATCCTTCTGTTTTAGAGGGGGCCCAGAAGCATGTAGCCATCTGTGCGGCTGAGTCCGGAGTTTTACCGGCTCATAATGGGTAAGTGTGTGCTGAATTGTCCATGGACCATCCTGGAAAAAGCACCATTCAACTGGCTAAAAGACATCGAGGAAGTTCTCACTACAGCCATGTACTCCATCTGGAACTGGCAGCTCAGTTTTCAGGCTTTAAATTGTCTTTGGCTTGAAGGTCACGTTTCACTGGAGACCCATCCCTGTCTGTCTCAGAATTCATCTGTCTCCTGCCGCTATCAATAGGCTATGAGATATTTTGAGTCATTGATGAGGACTCTTTGCCCAATCCCACCTAGAGGTCTAGACCTGGATGGGTAGAAAAATCAACTTCCAGCTAAGGTCAGTAATCCAAACACCGAGAAGAAATATACTAACCTCCAAGGTGAGATTTTTGGCAGTAGATGTTTTCCATCCACCCATTCATAGTGGGATAGGGTAAGTAGAGTACCAGTGGTGGCATCAAGGGTCTAAGCAGAGAGAGTCATAGTGCTACTTTTTACCCCCATTTTCCTATATTTTGAGAGTCTTAAGGGAAGATCCAAATTTTCACAGATGCCAGAGAAGAACAAAAAATGATTGAAAAAGCCAGCAGATTTATGGACACTTTGTTGTCTGAAAGAAGACAATTTAGTTTGCCCAGACCAGTGACTGCATAAAAGAGTCACTGGAGTAGTACTCCAGGAAACCTAGGTGGATAAAATCAGAGCGAGAAAGATATGGCTTATATCTCAGTATGTGCATGGTGATGAGTTGACAGAGTAGAGGCTAGGTATCTACTCCAGATGACATGGTGATGCATAAACCTTACAAATAAAATGCTGCCAGAGGCTGGAGAGCATATACATTATTATTCAAACAGAGGAATATTTAAGAGTAAGAAGGGGGAATAATAATAAGTAATCCAGACAAGAGGCTTAAAACAGAAACTGTTCTAGAACCAAACACATGCGTATGATCATTGATGACAGAGAGGAAACAAAGATTCTTTCTGAATGGACTAAATGTAAATCTTAAATGGCAAAGCCAGATTTGATTAAGAACTTGCCTTCTGACCTTTGGGGAAATTACTAGACCTGGTGTTTAAATTTATATATAGAAAAATGAAGATATTTTATTACCATTCAGAAATTGTTGTTTGAAAAAATATGCGATAAAAATTAAGCATGAGAAAATTATAATATATATCTGATAAATATATATTTTTGATATGCACATATAGTTCTGATAGAAACACACATACGTATATAATTCTGATATGCACATACACATTATATGTGTATAATTCTGAAATATATATATACGTAATTAAGATACACAAACCCATGCATAAATAATTCTGATACATACGCAGACCCAAACTTAATCTATCGTCTAGATTAGTACTGCTGATACCTCAAAACTCTGAAATAAATAATAGCCTTAAATTTGATTATAAATTGAATGAGAAGGGATTATTATAGAATCTTTTTAAGAACAAACAGATCTTTTAATAAACAGGTTACTTAATGTAATTAAATTCCAATTAAAAATATAGGCAAGGATTAGTTTCTCATGGTCCTTCAGAGTATAAGTTATATCTCAACAACAGCGTCTATGTTAAACATGCAATATAAAGACTGAGAGCATAGCAAATGTAAAAAGATACAGTCACATACACATTGTAATTTTAAAATGATCTTGATAAACAAGATGAAAGTTTAAAACAATTCAGAAAGTCTTTACCTTAATTTTAGCTTTTAAACATAGTTCTACATTAAAACTTAAAGAGATTTATTTTATTTAGGAAAAAAAATGTGCCCCTTTTCATTTTTTCCTTGAAAAAAAGTGTAATCTAATATATATATATATTTATACACATAATCATATTCACCCTACATAAAAAAGATTTTTTCTTCTTTAATGGACACCAGACTCTTAATAAACAAAATGTTTAGAAACCATCCTCTATGGCCCTGGTCCCCAACCTTTTTGGCACCAGGGACGGGTTCTGTGGAAGACTATTTTTCCACAGACAGGGTGTGGTGGGCAATGATATCAGGATGAAACTTTTCCACCTCAAATCATCAGGCATTAGTTAGATTATCATAAGGTGTGGGCAACCTACATTCCTCACATGTGCAGTTTACAAAGAATTCATGCACCTATAAGAATCTAATGATCTGACAGGAGGTGGAGCTCAGGCAGTAATGCTTACTTGCCTGCTGTTCACTTCCTGCTGTATGGTCCAGCTCCTAACAGGACATGGACCAGTAGCCATCTACGGCCCGGGGGTTGCAGACCCCTGCTTTACTTTCTATGGGTAAGAAAAGACCACACGTGGCCGGGCGCGGTGGCTCAAGCCTGTAATCCCAGCACTTTGGGAGGCCGAGACGGGCGGATCACAAGGTCAGGAGATCGAGACCATCCTGGCTAACACGGTGAAACCCCGTCTCTATTAAAAAAAAAATACAAAAAACTAGCCGGGCGAGGTGGCAGGCACCTGTAGTCCCAGCTACTCGCAAGGCTGAGGCAGGAGAATGACGTGAACCCGGGAGGCGGAGCTTGCAGTGAGCTGAGATCCGGCCACTGCACTCCAGCCTGGGCGACAGAGCCAGACTCCGTCTCAAAAAAAAAAAGAAGAAAAGAAAAGACCACACGTGTTTGCTTCTCAATACCTTTGCATTGGTTAAGAAACTTGAATTTTCAGCGTGCTGTAATGTTAGTACTACTTTGGGTAGTAGTAGAATCAATAATAAAAGAATAAGGAATATGATTATAGGACTTGCAGTAACATTTTATTCTTGGTAAATTAAAGCCAAATCAATATAGCTCTGGAGTTTAGGTAGAAAAAGGAAGGAAAAGTCCTGGCAGAGATAAACTCTGAGAACGACTTGAGTTCAGATTTACCATATATATGTATCTATGATCATAATAGTTTTTATAGCTTATCATTTCAAAATTTTATTGATTTTTTTCAAAGAGTCAAATACGTTTTTTATTTCCTGTTTTATATATTTAATTCCACTGTTAAATTTTCTTTCATTTATTTTCTTCCATTTTTTATTTTTTTTCTGCTTCTTAAATCAGAATCACGGTAGAATTGTAGATATTTCTAATTTTCTAACATAAATATTTCAGTGTTAAATTTGTTTCTGAGGACTGCTTTTCTGCATCCTGTTCATTGTCTGTTTTCTTTTCTTTTTTTCTTTTTTTCAGTTTTTGAGACAAAGTTTCACTCCTGTGGCCCAGACTGGAGTGCAATGGCATGATCTCAGCTCACCGCAAACTCCACCTCCCAGATTCAAGCGATTCTCCTTCTTCAGCCTCCCGAGTAGCTGGGATTACAGGCATGTGCCGCCATGCTGGGCTATTTTTTTTTTATTTTTAGTAGACACGGGGTTTCTCCATGTTGGTCAGGCTGGTCTCAAACTCCAGACGTCAGGTGATCCGCCCACCTCAGCCTCCCAAAGTGCTGAGATTACAGGCATGAGCCACTGCACCTGGCATCTGTTTTATTTTCATAATCTTTCAGTGCAAACTATTTCCTACTTTCCTGTCACCTTTTATTTTTACCCTGGGCTATTAACAAATGTATTATACACTTTCCAAAAGTCTAGAATGTTCTATGTATCTTATTGATTTCTAACTTAATTTCATTCTCAGAGAACATATACTCTGGAACAAATAACATAGTCATTTAAAATCTTATGTATTTATTGAGAATCATTTTATGACCTAGTGTATGGTCTATTTTTGTGTAAATAATGCATATTGTATGTATTTGGTATAGCTTTATAGCTGTCACTTGGCCCTACATGGTTTAAAATATTATTTAAATATTATTTTCACTGATTTTTATTGCTAGGTGTTATGTCAGTTGCTGAAATGAAGCATATTTATTTCTTATTCGTATAAGCTAAAGTTTTAAAATTTATTTTAAACCCCTAATAATACACAGAAGCTTCTATTTATGTTTCTGATAAATTGACCATCTTTTCATTATTCAACACTTATCTTTGTTAATTTGTTTCTATATTTATTGTGTGTAGTCCTCCATTCATTTATCCTCAGCTTAAGTCTTTTATGGAAGCATATAGCTGTGTCTTTTCTCATCTTATAAATCTTGAAGCCTCTGTACTTTGTTTCACTTAATTTTAAGATGATTAATGATATGGTTGGATATATTTGCACTGTTTTCTGTTTATTGATTATTCCAATTTTTTACTGTTTCTCCATTTTACTTCTTTTGTGTTTATTAGAATTTGGAAGGTAATTAGTAGGTATGCTTTTTACCTAAATCTCTTCAAATTATATTACATGGTTTCTCTAAGAATATCACATTCTTTTACTTTTCACAGTCTGCTAAGATTCAATAATTTTCCACTTTACATGAAATTTGAGGATCTTACAACTATGTATGACCACACTCCTATCCTTAATGCCATATCTATCTATCTATATGTACACACATATTACATCTATGTTATCAACCAACACACAATGTTATAATGTTGAGTTTAAAGTGAAATTTGTAAGTTTGCTTTTCAAGTTTGAGGAGTTTTCAGGCTTTATCTATTAAAACAGAATTTTTCCATTCTCTCTTCTCCTTCTGGGACTACCAATTATGCATGTTAGATTTTTTAATATTGTCTGGCAATTTTTGAGTATGTGTTAATTTTTTAAAATTATCTTTTAGATCGAATAATATTTATCAGCCTTTAATACCTCTACCTTTTATCTCTAATTTGCTGTTGAACCAATCTGATGAATTTCACATTTCAGATATAGTATTTTTCACTTTAAAATTTTACATTTAGTCCTTTTATGAACACTTTTTTTATGTTTAGATTTCTTCTCAACTCATTCTACATAAACATAGCTTCCTTTATTTTTGAACCTGTGTTCAACTAGTTATAATGATATATTGCTTTTCAAAATTGTTATTGATTGCAACATTTGGTTCATCTTACTGTTAGCCTCCATTGTTACGTGTTCTGTTGTGTATAGATAAGGTTTTTCTTATCTGTTTCTTATGATATCTTAGCCATTTTGAATGTTACTTTGTAGACTATTAGTTTTCTATAATTCTCTGAAAAGGGCTGATTTTGTTTTGCTTAGCAGGGAGCTAACTTGAATTTATTCAAACTTCAAATTTTGTTACTCTTGAAATAAGCAAAAGTCACGCTCTCTGCTCTGCTAATATTCTTAGTTTGGTCCCTTGTAATTTTTCCACAAATGCATAGGTGTTAGCTATATATTGTGGAAGAATGTATATTTACAATTAAGTTCCTATTCTCCGGCTCCTTATTTTCTAGGAATTCCCTTTTTAATTTTCTTCATTTCTGTGTTCTCCCCCCAAATCAATCAATCTTCTAGTTCTTCAAGCCTCAACACAAAGAAAGGATAAATGTTGGAGGTGATGGAGATCCTAAATACCCTGATTTGATCATTACATGTTGTTTGCATGAATCAAAATATCACAGGCACCCCATAAATATGTATAATTATTGTGAATCATTAAAAATAAATTTAAAACCCAAACGCCAAATCATAACTTTTAATCTGAGTTTTGATTTCCTTTCATGTCCCTGACTGTGACCTGTGCTCAGGCAAAACTTTTGAATTGGCAAAAGCACACAGTGGAAATACTCTTTTCAGGAGTATAACCTCCCAGTTGCTTCCTATTTTAAATTGCTTTACAGCACTTAAAGTAGTTGAATTTAACGTTGTTTGTAGAGTTTATGTTTGCTATCTATATAAGTATTGATCTATACATATTATTTATGCAACAATAACATAAGTCGTCAGAACAAATACACTTATCAACAAAGAAGTCTTTGATAAGTATATTTGTTTTGGTAACCTGTGTTTGTAATACATAAATAAATAAAGCAATGTGGTAAATTAAACTATGGCCACAAAAGTTTTGCCGGATAAATGCAATGATAGTTACATTTGGAAAAACAGCTAATATTATTTCTTACAATTCATGTACCCCCACTTCCTCCCAAATAAAAGGAACAACAAACTCAGAATTGAGACTATGCCTAAACTCCTGAATTTCACATTTATTTGCATTTTAGTCTAGCAATTTTTTCAAATGTGTTTGATCTTTTATTTAAATGTTTCCCCACCTCACTTTGTTGTTTTCAAAAGAAACGTGGTCTGAATCACTTATTCCATCAAACCTCTGGAAATCATGTCCTAAAATTTATAATTTTTGTCTTTATTAATATTTATATATAGTTTTACATATTCTTTTTTTTTTTTTGCACATACTATCTCCTCAAATTTTCACGACTGTTGAGTTTCTCACAGATGAGAAATCTGAGACATGGGACAAAAAGTTATTTGCCCAGCAATTTCCAGAGTTAAAGGTTAAAATTTCAGCTTTTAACAATAAAATCAATACTTTTTAAATTCTAAGTAATTAAACATTTGGATATAATAGTAGGCTATTATTCTTGACAATTTATTCTTAGTAGAATGAGATTATTTATTATCACTGTGTATGGGAATTATTTTACTCATCACCAGTATGATATTTAAGTCTTTTATTATTAAAATTAATATCTGTGGAGAAATTTAAATTGCATGTATTTATTTTATTTATTTATACGGTTTACATAGGCAGACTGGATACAGGTGCCTCCTATGTCTTTTGAACCCAATACAATAAACATATTAAAGCAAAAGGAAAGAAAATATGAAAATGCATAATACATTGCTCATACTATATTTTTTAACCCAAATCTCATTTATGGAAATAATAGCCTAAGAATACTGGTGCAAGAACATCATTTTAGAATGAAAATAACAAAACAATTTGAATGAACATCAGGAGAGAAAAGGGCTGAGTAAAGAATACATTAGTTCATTCATTTTTGCCATTAAGATTAATTTAAAGTCAGCTTATTTTACTTGAAAGGCTTTCTGAAAGTTTGAGACACCAAAATGCAAAAAGGTTTATGTATTAGGATCCAATTGTTGAAAAGAAATCAGTAATGCTATACTCCCCCAAAATTTACATGATTATTGAAACAATTATATTACATATAAGTATACAATATATTACATTCCACTCAAAAATGTGGAAAGATGCATACTTTGTTGTTAACAAAATGTACTTATGATGAGAGTAAAAATAACGTTATCAACTTAAACAAGGAATAGAAGAATGACAATACACTTACAGGAAAAAAGAAAGTCAGTATGCATGCCATTAAATTAATTGTGTATGTATGTAAAGTTTATACATATGCATACTCACTAATGGTTAGTTTTAAAATAAATGGAAATATATGTGAAACTACTTAAAATAACTAAAGCAATGTGCAAATGGTTAACATTGGTGAACAATTTTCACAGTATTTAAATTCAATAATTTAATAACTCTAATGCCCAAAAAATAAACTGAATTTTTTATTGGATATCCTTAGTTCAACATAAAATTTGTAACGTGAAAATATTTCATAGAGAAAACAGATTAAATCTTAAAATTTTGGCATTGAAAATAATTCACTAGGAAAATTACTTCTTGCTGGTAGTGAGGAATTTTTTTCTGCAAATGCATGAACTGGTTTTGCTTTAAATTGTTCATTTTAATACTCTTTAACATCCTCAAAAATTTATAATCACTCGGGATAGCTGCCTTTGGAAATATGATTAACCTGAGATTTTTTCAACTC
>NW_016817209.1:226539-244177 GCF_001698545.2 Rhinopithecus bieti | reverse complement strand
GAAATATGATTAACCTGAGATTTTTTCAACTCTTCATTTTCTTTCCCAAGGGTAGAGTTGGATTTTATGTCAAAAATCAATTAAGTAAAGTTATATGATATTTTATATAAAATACATTTAATATTATGTCAATGAGTTTTAAAAGATTAAAGTAGTATAGGCATTGTGCATACTCTCTGAAGGATGAATGAGTAAAAGAATAAAAAATGAAAACTCATGCTCAAAATGTAATTCTTTTTTTTTTTTCCCCCTAGACGGAGTTTCACTCTTGTTGCCAGGCTGGAGTGCAATGGCGCCATCTCGGCTCACGGCAACCTCTGCCTCCCAGGTTCAAGCGATGATCCTGCCTCAGCTTCCCGAGTAGCTGGGATTACAGGCATGTGCCACTACCCTGGCTAATTCTGAATTTTTAGTAGAGACAGGGTTTCTCTATGTTGGTCAGGGTGGTCTCGAACGCCCAACCTCAGGTGATCCAACTGCCTCGGTCTCTGAAAGTGCTGGGATTAAAGGCATGAGCCACCACAGCCGACCAGTTTTGGATATTTATATATAGTTCCCTCTTTATCAACATTGGTTACAAAATGGAATTCGGGGATTATTGCAGGGGGCCATATGAAGTCCCGTACGACCTCTAAAATGACTTCCTGAAGAATACTAAATGGACTCTCTATTCAAACATGTCATACTTTTCAGGTTACTGTTATTTGACATTTGTTTGTGATTACAGATAACACATTTTTCCGATGGAAAGCGCCTTTACAAAAATTATAACTGCAGAAATTATTACAGTGAAAGAGACCAGACCTAACCGACTCCATCTTGCTTCTAACCTTTAAGCTGTCCTCCTTCATTACTGAGCATAGGCCGAACTAACCTTGGGAAGGAATTCAGTCTATGGTTTGACTCTGAAACAAAATTGATCATATCCCTTTCCTGAAAAGACCCCCTTCTTGCCTGGGGACCAGTCTGTCTTTTCAGGACTAACAAATTACCTACAAGATATGGGTTAGAGCCACTACCTGTCAAATTATCTTTAAAAACGCGGATCCCCGAATGCTCCGGGAGACTGATTTGAGTAATAATAAAACTCCAGTTTCCTGCACAGCCAGCTCTGCATGATTTACTCTTTCTCCATTGAAATTCCCGTCTTGATAAATCGGCTCTGTCTAGACAACAGACAAGGTGAGCCCATTGGGCGGTTACACTATTTTCAGTAGAAGTATTATCAGGTAAAAATCAAATTTTATTCAGATTTCTATTAAATGTAGTAAAAATATAGAAGACAAAATATGGAAATATCTGATGCTGCCAATTCTCACTTTAAAAATGATTTTCATTATTTTGTCTAATCTAATTCACCTAGAAACACAAATATATAAGATTTATCATAAATTAAGCCCTTATGAAATGGAGACAATGATTCTTTTGTTAACAACTCATACAAAGACTTGAATATTCATGTTATCCTCTTCTGAGTACATTTAGAACTTTTTTTTAACCTTCATAACTTCAATATATGTCTTACAGTGAAGGCTGTATATTTAATTTTAAATTCTAGCATAGTTTGACCTTTTATTTTGACATTCAGTCATCTGTATTTTAAAAATCTGGCTTGATGATTGTTTTACTGAGGACATGCCTCATGGATTTTCAGATGACTTTTAATGTGCTGTTATTCTCCATTTAATCATTTCAAATATATTAAAGATATCAGCATAGTTCCTTAGATTGTCATTAAAATACTTTAAAATTGGCTCAGTACTGCAATTTCTTCATATTGCTCCATCTAGATAAACATTAAGCAACCATTACATTAAGCTTTGCCCATTAGCTGAAATAGAGAATATGCTTCAAAGGCATAATTTATCTGCTCAGAGTTCAAGAAAATCCTTGCTTTAACTTTGATATTTGCTCTGTCTACTTTGTACAGATTCCTGAACCATGTCTCTTCAGTAATAAAAGTAAAGGAATATAGAAGAATTTTTACTTGGCAAACTTTCCTTTTAGTATTGCTCTGTTTTATCAAAACAAAATAGTATATTTCCTCTTTAAAATTATTCTGAAATTTCAGTTTTTCTAAATTCCAGGCTAATTACAATCACAGTTAACCTAAGGGCAAATCATTTTTTCAGGATAGTTCAGAAGAAACTTTGACCCACCTCTTCTTCCTTTTACATTAATATATATGAGCTCACCAAGACTGCCTTAATGTTCCTCTCAGCTTTAGTTAACTTTAGAAAGATTTCTTCCTGACTATAGGCCTGACCTCCCTTTTCTCAGAACATTTACTTTAGAAAACTTGTAATTTAGCCCTTTTTCTCCTTTGAAATGTAAATCTTCTCCCAGCCTTGCATGAGTTCTTAAAACCCAAAGAATGTTTCTCAAGGAATGTTTTCTCTGGGAGCTACCCCTTTGAAATATAATCAAAGGAGCTAGTGCCTACCCTTATCTTCCAGTCTCTGTGGGAAGGTAGGAGCACAACTTCAGTGAGTGACAATTAGCACTAACATTCTAATTATTGGCCTACTCACATTGATCTCTATAGTCCTACAGTGTTTTTCTACTAGCTCACCCCAGTGCTTAAGCATCTTCCTGCCTTTTGTTTCAGTGGAGTTCAGCTCAGTCTCTGTGTCCTATTTCAATGATATTAAATAGATTTCCTTGCTTGTTTAACCCTGTCAGGTGCAATTTCTTAGATATGACTCTACAAGAGTTACATTCATTCCTACAAAAAGAAAATGCACAAGCTAAAATTTAGGTCTCACTTATTATGCGGGCCTAATAATAAATACAAGAGCAACACTAAAATGTATTGGGTGTTTACTATGTGAAATACATTATTTATTTAAATCAACTTATTGAATCATGAAAACCAACACACACACACACACGCACGCACACACACACACAAACACACACGAGTCTATATTTCCCAGTAATTACCTAGTGGAATAAGTACAGTGCTTTGCAATACAGATCAATACTTAGGTACTGGATATTAAAAAAAAAAGGTTGTCATTGAATTTTTTACTTAGCATAAAAACAAATATTAATAAGCATACTTTTTCAGAATCTTGTATTTTCTCATAAATACCATCTGTAATCAGGGTTCCAACAATGCCGATGAGGTAATAAAATGGAGGGCACAGTCAGCCTTGTCACATGGCAGGCAACTAAAGAAAAGGATGGTGTTACAGAGAGCCACAAGTTCTTTCTGCCAATGGGAGATAATGGAGCTCTCTGTTTTAAATGAAGTTTTACTGGCTGGTCAAAGGGAACTGAACTCTTTACACTCTTTGGTCATTTTCTGGGTTTACTGACTTTTTTTATCAACTTACTTCCCTTCCCTAGTATCTCCTCTGAGATGTGCACCATAACTGCTAACTTCCAACGCTGTACCTGTTCACCAAGCAAAATACAATCTTTTTTTGTAAATTTCACAATATACCCTGAGTAAAAATATATATATTTTAAATCGGCTTTTTCTTACAGCAGAAACAGCGCAAATTCCCAATATTCCAGTAGAAAAGGTAAAAAAGCAATGCTTAATTATCTTTCATTCAAAAGTCAATGAAAAGAAAAAAATGCAAAGTTAAGGTCCCCAAGTTAATTATATTTTAAAAGAAATAAATATTTATATTCTGATACATATACATAATGTGAGATAATTTGATGCTGAACAGATGAAGGTATAGTATTTAATAACTAGTTCCATTAGTTCGCTTGCTGTTGTCTATTTTCCTATTTTGCTGTCTTTGTTAAATAAGATATGTACCTCATTTGTAAATACTGATGAAATTACATAAGCCAGAAAATGTTCAATATATTCGACATTTAGGACTTTTTAAAGCAGGGATGCTTTTCTCTAATGTTTACAACACTGACTTATTCCCCTTCATGTAAACTCACATAACTTTAAAACACACAATTACATACAAATTTAGATATCTTGGAAGCTTTTTGAGAGCAGAGTTTGGTTCTACTTATTTTTTCAATCACATACAGAGCATTAAAAAAATGAAAATTAAATCTGAGGTTTATGTCATGTGCTTCAGTGTGAAGGGACCACCAAACAGGCTTTGTGTGAGCAATAAAGCTTTTTAATCACCTGGGTGCAGGCGGGCTGAGTCCGAAAAGAGAGTCAGTGAAGGGAGATAAGGGTGGGGCCGTCTTACAGGATTTGGGTAGGTAAAGGAAAATTTCAGTCAAAGGGGATTTGTTCTCTGGCGGGCAGGAGTGGTGGTCGCAAGGTGCTCAGTGGGGGAGCTTTTTGAGCCAGGATGAGCCAGGAAAAGGACTTTCACAAGGTGATGTCATCAATTAAGGCAAGGACCCACCATTTTCACTTCTTTTGTGGTGGAATGTCATCAATTAAGGCAGGGGCAGGGCATTTTTACTTCTTTTGTGATTCTTCAGTTACTTCAGGCCATCTGGGCATGTATGTATAAGTCACAGGGGATGTGATGGCTTGGCTTGGGCTCAGAGGCCTGACAGTTCATAGATTTACATACATTAAGAATGTAATTTTTAAAAAAGTTGTATCTTTTTAAGTATTTTTGCTTTTATTCTTCTCTCAAATTTATACCTAACCTATGAAAATTTAACCATTTTCTAAGTATTCTGTTTAAATATTATAATATTTATAGAAAAGCATTTTGAACACCAACTACAGACACATCGACATCATGCCAAACGGAATCGATATCTGTATATGGACAAATACAACAAACAAAACACCAAAGAATACACTGCCAGTCAGATAAGAAAGCGATATTATAGGAACCCCAATTAAGTCAGGGAAAATTAGAAACACCTGGAGGTGTATCAGGTTGCTATTATTCCTTGGTTCCAATGACGAAGCTAAAGAAAATATTTCTCAGAAATAAATATTTATCAAATTATTTCTCTCAAGTTTTCTCAAAATTATGATATATGAAATAAGAGCTTTTAAGAGAATTAGGAAACTTGTATTTGGACCTGAAAAAACGTAGCAGAATGTATTATGGAGAGATTTTAAAATGAAAATAGAAAAGGTAAAATGTAAGAAAGGTAGAATAAAAGTTGTAACAAACATCTAAATGGGGTCCTAGAAAAAAATGGACATAGATAATGGGATAGAGGAACTATTTAAGAGGGATTAAGTATTTTTTAGAACTAATAAAACAAGTGAGCCAAAGAAAGAGAAAGCTCAGTTGAATAAATGGGAAAATGTTAGCAAAAATACCAGAATAATACAAAGTGAAAATCTTAAAACTAACTAAGACAAAAACATTTTTGACATGAACAGTCAGTAGAAGCCACAGTAGACACAGAACTATATTAAATGGTTAAAAAAAGTATTTGTCAAATTAAAGTTTTGTGCCAAACAAGTGTTTTTATTAGTTTTCTGTTGCTGCTGCAGTATGTTACCACAAATATAGCGGTTTGAACAATGCAAATGAATTATCTTACAGTTTTCTTTTGGAGGCTCTGAGATAAGTCATTTCCTTACTCTCTTCAAAGACTACAAGCCACTCGTTTCTTCACTCATAGCCTTTCCTTTACCTTCAAAGTCGGCAACACAGCACGTCTGACCCTGTTCCCATCTTTACATCTCTTTTTCCTTTTTCTTTTTTTGAAACAGGGTCTTGATGTGTTGCCCATCCTGGGGTACAGTAGCATGATCATAACTCACTGCATCATCAAACTCCTGGGCTCAAGTAATCCTCTAACCTCAGCCTCCTAAGTAGCTTGGTCTAAAGGCATGTGCCACCATGCCTTTTTTTTTTTTTTTTGGTATGTTTGTTTTAGTAGAGATGGGGGTCTTGCTCTGTTGCCCAGGTTAGCCTCTAACTCCTGGACTCAAGTGATCCTCCCACCTCAGTATCTCAAATAAGCCACCAATCTAGCTTACATCTCTTTTTCTGACCTCAGGAATTACATTGGACCCACCTTAAAAGCCCAGGCTAATCACTTTATTTCAAGATCAGCTGGTTAGCAAACTTAATTTCACCTGGTAATTAATTCCCCTTTGTCATGCAATCTAATGTATTCATAGGTCCCAGGAACAGAGCATGAGTATCTTTGAAGGGCAATATTACACCTATTACATTATTTCCCATAAGCAGAGACAAATTTAATTTTCACGTTATAAAATAAGGCTGGGCGCGGTGGCTCACATCTGTAATCCTAGCACTTTGGGAGGCCAAGGTGGGCAGATCATCTGAGGTCAGGAGTTCAAGGCCAGCCTGGTCAACATGGTGAAACCCCATCTCTACTAAAAATACAAAAATGAGATGGGCATGGTGGCACACGCCTGTAATCCCAGCTACTTGGGAGCATGAGGCAGGAGAATTGTTTGAACCTGGGAGGCGGAAGTTTCAGTGAGACAAGATTGAGTCACCATATTCCAGCCTGGGTGACAGAGCAAGACCCTGTCTCAAATAAAATAAAATAAAAAATAAAAAGTGTTACTACCAATGACATGTATTCAAAGAATTTAAAAGAGATATGTTTCAGGAAGAAAAGCATGACCTCCTGAAATATCTGTGATATAAAGCATGAAGAAAGGTTTTGTGAATAAATAAAAATTTTAGAAAAAAATGCAAGATAATTTATGTAAAATGCTCATGACACTGCTATCTATTTAGAGGAAGTTAAAAATAGACATAAGTAAAATAATAGACCACAGTAGTAATCTTGTGGTGAATGAATACGATATTTGAATTATTCGTATTTTCATAAGGCTGGTGTTAAGATAACTTTACTAATCAAATTACTTCACTCATGCATGGTAAAAGGTGAAGTATATCTACTAAAATAATAAGATTAAATATATTTCTGACAGATGCAGGAGGCAGATAGGGGAACCCGCACAGGGTCTTGCCTGGGCATGCCCACAAGGGACTGGGGGGCCTGCATGTGCACTGGCAGAATAAGGTGGAGCCACCAGGAATTCACGCCTTAGACAGGGGAAGGAGCTGGGCCTCTTCAGCTCCTGTGTGGTAGCCAGGTATTCAGTCTGTGAGGTGGGAGCCTATTGGCTGGAACCCCTCTTATTTGCTGAGAGCTTTCTTTTCATAAATTCCACTCTCCTCACCCTTCAGTGTGTCTGCGTGCCTAATTTTTCCTAGTTGTGAGACAAGAACCAGGATTTAATCAAACTAAGGAGCAAAAAATTTTGCACCAAATTTTATACAGTACAGTGAATATGGGAATTAAAGCCGACCACCCAATAACATAAGTAAGTAAAGAAAAAGAGCCAAAACTTTGTAGATAAATACAAAGAAAGTCAAAATATGGTCAAAGCCTATGTATCAATAGTCACAAAACACTCTTTTAAAAGGTAGTAAATCACCATTTTGGGTATTAAAACAAACCAGATATAACATATGCCTGGATATTTAAAAGGTACATCTGAACTTACATTACAGAATTGTCAAAAGTTTTTCTGTGGCCATGCAGTGGTTTGAAAACTAATACGAAGGAAACATAAGCAACTTGTTATTATAAATGTTATGTATCAGTAAATATGAAAAGGACTGTTACGATTTGAATTATGTGCCCCTGAAATGCATATGTTGAAGTCCTAAACCTCAGTACCTCAGGATGTGAACCTGTATGGGAATGAAATAAATCTCACATGTAATTAATTCAATTGTGATGGGTTCATATTGGAGTTGGGTGGGTCCCAATCTAGTATGACAAGTGTTGTTATAAAAAAAGAAGGCTAGTTTAAAATACATATGCTTACAGATAGAACACCATTTGAACAGGAAAGCAGAGGTTGCATGATGTATCTACGAGCCAAGACATTACAAGGATTTCCATGGAATAGACTCTTCCTCATAGCATTAAAAAGATACAGCATTGCTGTCACCTTGATCTCATACTACTAGGTTCCTGAACTGTTTAGACAATAAATTAATATTCTTTAATTCACCCAATTTGTGGTATTTCGTATAGCAGTCCTAGCAAATCAATACAAGAAGTAAATTTTAAAGCTCTATAATTTCAATGCAGATTCAAGAAACAATATACATTTGACAATCTACACAAATAAATAAATTGAATCTTTAATTACTAATCTTCCCAGAAATGGATAAACAAAGTATAGTATAACCATATACTAGAATACTATTCAGTGTTGAAATAAACCATCAAGCAATGCAAAAACATGAGTGAATATTATATTCATATTACAAAGTGAAGGAAGTTACTCAAAAAGGCTACATATTGTATGATATCATTTATATAACGTTCCAGAAAAAGCAAGACCATAGATATGGTAAACAGGAGGAAAGGGTTTGGGGCTTGCAGTGAGTTGAATAACTAGAGCAAGGAGTAGACTTTAGGGTGGCAAAATGATTTTGTGTGGTACTACTACAGTAGTACATAACACTAAATATTTTTTAAAACCCATAAACATTTACTATATAGAGTAAGCCTATTGTATGCAAATTAAAAAAGATTTAGGAGGGCATGTCACCCCAGGATTAAATGCAGACAAAAGAATCTAACCATATAACAAATGTATAAAATTAACTCATGGAAGAGGGTAGGAGAAAAGTTGCTGGCTGTTAATTCAGCAATGGTCTAATGTCTGTTCTCACGCTGCTATAAAGAACTAACTGAGACTGGGTAAATTTATGAAGACAAGAAGTTTAATTGACCCATAGTTCCACAGACTGTACAGGATAAATGCCTGGGAGGCCTCAGGAAACTTACAATCATGGCAGAAGGTCCAAGGGGAAGCAAGCACCTTCTTTGAATGGCAGAGAGGGAGAGAAAGAGGGTGAAGGGGAAAGTGCCACACATTTTTAAACCATCAGATCTCATGAGAACTCAATCACTATAATAAGAACATCAAGGGGAATTCCACCCCATGATCCAATCACCTCCCACCTGGTCCCTTCCCCAATATTGGGAATTATAATTGAACATTATAATTATAATTATAATTATAATTATAATTATGAGGTTTGGCTGAGACACACAGCCAAAGTATATCACTGGCCTAAATAACTTTAGAAACAAGGGAAAACTGTAAGATTAATGGCAAACGAGGCTGTACATAAGCATTGTAATATAGTTGGTAAAATTATTTAACATAGTAGTACAGGATAATAATTCTCATACTTCTGTATGTGTGTAGTATAGTTAGGCAATTAAGTGAATTATGGTGGTGACAGATTTCTCACTGTTGAAGTTGAAACATACAGACAAGCAATGTAGATGACTAAAATTATTTATGGAAGCACTAGATTAGGGTCAGATAATTCAGTATGCACTTTCATCTACCCTAACACAGGTTGGTGTATATTATATATATATATATATATGTGTGTGTGTGTGTGTGTTTATGTGTGTATATATATGTATTTACATACATATTTATAGAAGTTTGTATATGCATGGTTAATATATACACACGTATTTCTTTGCTCTGTCAACTTACAGGGCCTAGAAACAACCTAACTAACAACAAGCACATCCATCTAGTACCTAGATGTTCGTTTCATATAATGCTCTCAAATATGAGAAACAAGGAAGTTCAGAAAAAATAGCTGAGTCTAAGACTGGGGCACAGAATAGCAAAGAAGAGTTTTATACATCTTGTAGCACAAAAAACAATGATGAGGCTTGTCAGATAGACACATAAGCCAACTGAAAGTGTTTCCAGCAGACAAAGCTGGAACAAATTGAGTAGGAAAAAAATTTAAATTGTTGTGTAGAAGTATCACCCAAAGTATAAAATTCATATTCATAAATCCATTCTGAAATTCAAAAATAATTTATTTAATAAATAAATGGAGTAAATACATAAATCACCCATATAGACAAATTCCAAATTATTTAAGTAGATAATACATCCTCACTGAGCTGGAACTTAACTCCTCACCCCTTTAGTGTGGCCAGTGCATAATGACATCCTTCAAAAGTGTTTCATGAAAAAAGAGAAAATAGAATAACTTTAAAGTGGAGAAATGTGACAAACATTATCTCACTCAGATAATTAAGGTTAACATCAGCAGTAATAAGTCATGTTGGTAGCTCATATCTTTGATATAAGGATGACATTTTGCCTCTTGAATCTTTCTCCTCCCCTGCCAAAAGTTATTTCAGTATAAACATAGGAAATACAAACAGTTAATTTATAATTTAGGACAGTCTACAAAACATCTAACCAGCACTTCTGAACACTATGAAGGTAATAGAAAACAAGGTAAGGCTGAGCACTGACACAGCTAAGAGTAGTTAGACATATGCTGTCTAAATATAATGTGTCGTCTTGAATGGGATTCCAAAAGGGAAAATGAACATTAGGTAAAAAGAATTCTGAATAAAGTATGGACTTCATTTATTAGTAATATATCAATATTTATTCATTAGTTGTTACAAATATACCAGGCTAATATTTGATGCTGACAATAGAAATTACTGTACTATTTTCACAACTTTTGTATAAATATTAATCTATTTTTAAATAACATTTTGAAGAAATATTACACAAAATGGAAACATAAGAAATTAGTAATATGTATTTCTATCCTCTAGCCATTAAAGTACAATGTAGAATAACTGGTTTTTGTATTGCTGAAGGAATGAAATCCAGTTATCTGTGTATTCTAATTTAATTAATTCTGTAATTCTGTAAATTAACCTTTATTAAATTTTTTGTCTTTTTTCAACTTTCTAAAGAATAGTTAAAATGCAATAAAATATTAATCTATGGTCCACAGTTTAATAAATGTTTATTAATTTATTTACCTCTGCACTACCACCACAATCAAATTATGTAACATTTATACCTATAAAAGGTTCCATTGTGCCCCTTCTCAGCAAAGCACATCTTATTCATGGTCTCAGGGCAATCACAGATCTGTTTTCTGTCATAATAGATGAGATTTTGAGTTGTTAATATTTTATATAAATATAATAATAAAACATCTGAATCTAGTATATTTTTATGTTAAATTGTATTGATAAACTATATAACATATGAATATCTTAATTTACTTCTCTTCATTGTTGAGTAGTATTCCATTAGGTGATTTTTTACAATTTGTCCATTTGCCTGTTAATATAGATATTTTAATAACATTGTAAATGTTTGCACACAATTTTGTGGGTATTTTATATTTTGTAGGAAATAACATGATAGTGAAACTGCTGATTCAGATGGAAAGTCCAATTTTAACTTTTTAAACAATAGACAAACTGTTTTCAAAATAGTGGAATCATTTGCATTCATCAAGGAATATATAAAACTTCCAGTTACGCTATATCCTCACCAACTGTTGGTAATGTCAGTCTTTTTCATTTTAACAATTCTAGTGGGTATATAGTGGCCATTTTATTGCATTTTAATTTGCATGTACCATATAAATCATGATGTTGAACCTATTTTATTGACCGTTTCTATGTCTTCTTTTGCGAAATGTCTGGTGTAAATATTTTAATCAATTTTATTGAGTCTTTATTGAGTTTTTTATTTCCAATTATGGAATTTTAATCATATTTTATATATTTAGGAAACAAGCCCATCATCTAACTACAACGTGCATGTCTTCTCAGTCATTTTGTGATTCTTTCATGTTTTTTTTTTTTTTTTTTTTTTTTTTTTTGAGACGGAGTCTCGCTCTGTCACCCAGGCTGAAGTGCAGTGGCACAATCTCGGCTCACTGCAACCTCCACCTCCCGGGTTCATGTGATTCTCCTGCCTCAGCCTCCTGAGTAGCTAGGACTATAGGCACGTGTCACCACGCCTGGCTAATTTTTTTGTATTTTTAGTAGAGACAGGGTTTTGCCGTGTCAGCCAGGATGATCTCGATCTCCTTACCTCATGATCCGCCTGCCTCGGCCTCCCAAAGTGCTGGGACTACAGGCATGAGCCCCCACGCCCGGCACTTTCATGTTCCTAACCATGTCTCTGATGAACAAATATTTTAATTTTAAATAAGTACAATTTATCAATTTTAAAATTGTTTCCACATTTTGTTCTAATTAAAATATCTTTTGACCACTGTTAAAGTTATAATCACTGTGTCCTAGGATGGCCTGCAGAAGTTTTAGTTTTGTATCTAATTTTAGTTCATTTTATGAGTAGCATAAGAAAATGGTTGAATTTCATTTTGTAATCTTTTCAAACCCTCGTAAAAGTAGATTTAGGGAGTTCAAGTGCATTTTTGTTATGTAGATATATTGTTTATTGGTGAAGACTGGGTTTTTAGTGTAATCATTATCTGATCAATGTAAATTGTACCCTATAGGTAATTTCTCATCACTTACTCCTCTACTATTCTCCCACACTTTGGCGTCTTCAATGTCTATTATTCTCCAGTGTCTATTATTCCACTCTGTATGTCCATATGTTCCCATTGGTTCCCACTTATAAGTGAGAATATTCAACATTTAACTTTCTGTTTTCTGAGTTACTTCACTTAAGATAATAGCCTCAAGCAGATGGTCATTATATAAAGATAAACAGATAAACTCAACAAGAAGATAATACTAAATATATGTGCATCCAACGTTGGAGTACTAAGATTCATAAAACAAACACTACTACACCTGAGAGAAGAGATAGACAGCAATATAGTAATAGCCCAACTCACAGCACCGGACAGATCATCAAGGCAGAAAATTAGCAAAGAAACACTGGAATTAAATTGAAGTGCAGAACATTTGGACCTAACAGACATTTACAAAACATTCTACTCAACAACCGCAGAGTATACATTCTTCTTATCTGGGCATGGAACAGTCTCCAAAAAGACCATATTCTAGGTAGCAAAACAAGTCTCAATAAATTTCAAAAATTAAAATCATATCAAGTATCTCCTCATACCACAGTGTAATAAAACTGGAAGTAAATATCAAGAGGAAATCTCGTAACCATATAAATGCATGGAAATTGAAGAACATATGACTGAATGATCTTTGGATCACTAATAAAGAGAGATATTTAAAAACTTTTTGAAACAAATGAAAGTAGAGAAGCAACATCAAAAACCTCTGGAATACAGCAAAAGCAGTGCTGAGAGGGAAATTTATAGCAGTACATGCCTATATTGAAAAGATAGAAAAACCACAAATGAACAACCTAATGTTGCACTCCCAGGACTAGAAAAACCAAGAACAAACAAAACCCAAAGGTAGCAGAAGAAAAGAAATAAAAAAGATCAGAGCAGAGCTAAATCAATTTGATAGCAAAAAAGCAAGTCAGAGGATCAATAAAAGAAAAAGTTAGTTATTTGAAAATGTAAACCAAATGGATACACTACAAGCTAGAATAACCAAGAAAATAAGACAGCAGACTAAGATAAGCACAATCAGAAACGAAGGTGACATTACAACTGGTACCACAGAAATACAAAAGTTTATTGGAGACTACTATGAACATTTCTACATGCATAAGTTTAAAAACCTAGAGGAAATAGACAAATTCCTGGAAACATACAACCTAATATTGAGCCAGGAAGAAATAGAATTTCTGAAAAAATCAATAGGCAGTGGAATTGAATCAATAATAATAATTCTTCCAAAAAATATGCCCAGGATTAGATGGATTCACAGCTGAATTCTACCAGATGTACAAGGAAGAGCTGTTACCAATTCTACTGAAACTATTCCAAAAACTCAAAGAGGAGAGTATCCTCCCTGATTCTACAAAATCAGTATCACCCTGATACCAAAGCCAGGCAAGGACACAACAAAAAAACTAAAGTATAGGCCAATAGCCCTGGTGAACATAGATGAAAAAATCCTTAACAGAAGACTAGCAAACCAAATCCAACAACACATGACAAATATAATACACCGTGATCAAGTAGGTTTTATGCAAAGAATGTAAGAATGGTTCGATGTATGCAAATAAAGAATGTAATTCACCATATAAGCAGATTTTTAAAATGAGATAATCTCAATAGATGCAGAAAAAAGCCTTCAATAAAAGTCAGCATCCCTTCATGATAAAAACCCTTGACAAACTATGCATTGAAGGAATATACCTCAAAATAACAAAAACAGTATATAACTAACCCACAGCCAACATTATACGGAACGGGGAAAAGTTAAGGAAATTGAAAGCATAGGTTTATATTCAACCAAAGAAGTGAAAGATCTCTGTAATATGTGAATGAAAGAAGTCATACATGACATAAGCAAATAAAAAAAAAAAAAAAAAACTCTGATGCTCATTGATTAGATGAATCAATACAGTTAAAATGACAATTCCGCCCAATCTACAGATTCAGTGCACTTTAAACTCTTTAAAACTATTTCTTTTCCATTAAATTTCCTTAACCCCTTTTTCAGAAATCAACTGGCCACATATATCCAGGTATTTTGAGATAGATAGTCTATTTTGCTTCATCAACCTATCTCTCTTTATATTAATGTTACTACTAGACTGTTTTGATCATTTTAGATTTACAGAAATATGTGAAACAAATCATGTAAGGTAAGTCCTCCACATTTTCTCTAATTTTTAAAAAGATTTGGCTATTCTATGATGTGTGCATACAAAGTTTGTAATGAGTGTACTAATTTCACCAAACATTAGTCAACTGGAATTTTATTTTACTTGTATTAAAATGATAGAATAATTTTAAGATAACTTCAATTTTAACAATATTGATTTTTTCAATATATAAATATTTCATATATATTTATATTTGTGACATTTGGACTTATCATTGTAAAGATCATCTGTATGTTTTATTCTATATAACCTTAATCATTTCATACTTTTGCATTCTATGGTAAATTGAAAATTTATCTTTTTGAATTTGAATTCCTAATCATTTGTTTATAGTATAAAAGTGTAGTTTTTTCAATACGAACATGATATTCTAACATCTCGTTAATTTTTTTTTCTCACAGCATTTTTGTTGAAACTGAATAATCATGTTTTTTTCTTATAAACATGGGTTTTTAAATTTCAATTTTGCATTTCAAGTTTACTATATCTGCAAAATTGGAAATCTATGCTACTTTTTTTGCATTACTGCCTTGCCTAGGATCTTTTTGTAATAATAAAGAGCAGCGGTGAGAGTGGACCTTTTTACTTTTCTTGGATTCATAGAGATAGCATTCAGTCTGTTACTAGTAAGTATAATATTAATTTTAAGTATTTAATGCATATCCTTTATTAGCTTGAAGTTCAATTTTATTTATAACTTTCTGAGTTTTCAGCATGAACAAGTTTTCAGTTGTGTCAAATACTGTTTTATAATCTCTTAATATGTAGAATTGCATTGATTAGTTTTCATATGAAAAATCAATCCTGAATTCCTGGTGTAACACTGCTTGGCCATGTCATATTATGGTTCTTATTTATTGCTGGGTTTGATTTTCATCATATCTTCATAAATCCTTATTTGACATCCCACAGGTCAGTTCATTTCTCTAGTTATAACCTCTACTGACACCTATACCTTCCTTTAAAAACAGTTGTAAAAATTAGTAAAATACACTCACTTGTATAATTATTTTACTAACAGTTGTATCAGTATTATATTGTAAGATTCGTGAAGTCAGGATCTTAGATTTTTCTCTAATTTATTCTATTTACAAAATATATAGTAAGACTGAAATATGTGTCAGGTGAAAGAATAAACTCGTGAATTTCTGAACACTAAATTACATGACAATGTTGTATATAATTTTCCAGATAATTACAAAAACATTGTCTTTGACAGGAAAGTTGGCAATATGACATTCATTAATATCTACATTATATGTTTTATTTTCTTGATCTGCAGTCCAATGCTCTACCTTTGAGCTAAACTCCCTCCTGCTATATGTTTTATTTTCTATTACTCCATTTGGAAAATTCTTGTGAGGTTACAGATGAAGACTATTTTACTCTGTTAACTATGATACACTGTTAAAATAATTTTAGTTTATATTTCATTCGAATACAATGAAGTATAATTATATATGTCCCTATCTAGCCATAAATACTTTGATATTAAATTTTATGTTTAAGGCGTTCAGTTAATTTTGTGGTCTTCCTACTTAAAATTGCATTTAAATTTTGACTGTATTAATATTATCACAGTTTCGAGGGAAAAAATCCTTTCATCAATCCTAAATAATCTAGAATAATGTAACCTATTTTTTTCTGGCAGATTTCAACAGATATTTAAAAGTAAGATTGATGAACTGACGATTCAAAACATTTGAAACTTCCCATATTATAAATTCTTAGAGGAGTTTAGTTTATGAGCATAGAAAAGAGTAAACAGATTGAACATATCATTCCTATTGTTACTTTTGTATCAAAATGTTTTATCCTATTAAAATGGGTTGGGTTATACTTAGTCTAGTAAAAAATGTGTATTGCATAAATACAACTTACAAGCAAACATTATGTACCATTTTGTGAGAAAATATGTATCATTATATAAATTTCTTTTAAATGGAGGTGTTGATACCCAAATTAACAAAGTATTAAAGACATTTGTTTTGAACATTGAAAGATATTAATATCCATATGCATCTTAAACTATTTCTATGATTCATGCTATTTAATTTTAATAACTATTTTGCCTAAATAATTCAATTGCTAAACTTTGAATTTGTCCAATATTTACATTGCTTGCAGAATTTTATTTATAAAGATAATTTTGATGTATAGAGGTTATCATGTTTTGAAAAAGTTTAGATAATACAACCAAATGACAGGATCGTGACTTTCTTTTCTTTTCTTTCCTTTTTTTTTTTTTTTTTTTTTTGAGACAGAATTTTGCTTTTGTTGCCCAGGCTGGGGGGCAGGGGGGGGATCTTGGCTCACCACAACCTCCGCCTCCCAGGTTCAAGTGATTCTCCTGCCTCACCCTCCTGAGTAGCTGGGATTGCCGGCATGTGCCATCACACCTGGCTAATTATGACTTTCTTTTCTACAGGAAGAATAAATAATATTGAAGTTGTCTTTCATTTTCAAATAGCCTGCTTTGAAACTTAAAAGTACAGCCACATTTTTAAAAAGTAAAACTTTTAAAATGTACACAACTAAATTCTGAATTATTATAGTGTGACTGTCTTCAGTCACACTATAATACAATATATTGAATGGTATAGTAAAGTATAAAACAAATAAATAAGTATGATTTACCATACTTGTTTTGGTAATAAACATTTGTATATAAAATTGATATAACCAATTCATTTATATATGCTGAAATACTAAATACAGTCATGATCTTTTCATGAGTCTTCATATTTTAATATTTTGGCAGTAGTGATTTTAAAATAAAGAACATATCTACACAAAATTTTGTTTAGTCTGTAAAATGTAAAGTAAATCAATAAATGCAAATCTTTTTTTACAATGTTAAGATGATCAGTCTGTTGTTTTAATAAGATATAATTGGTCACATGTGGTAGCTCAAGCCTGTAATCCCAGCATTTCAGGAGACCAAGGTGGGTGGATCATGAGATCAGGAGTTCAAGACCAGCCTGGCCAACATAGTGAAACCCCTATTAGAAATACCAAAAAATTAGTTTGGTGTGGTGGTGCATGCCTGTAATCCCAGCTGCTTAGGAGACTGAAGCAGGAGAATTGCTTGAACCCAGGAGGCGAAGTTTGCAGTGAGCCAAGATCTCACCTCTGCACTCTACCCTGGGTGAAATAGCAAGACTCCATCTCAAA
>NW_016817209.1:178083-224953 GCF_001698545.2 Rhinopithecus bieti | reverse complement strand
GACTTCAGGTTTATTTTTTAAAACAAGCAAGAAGAGATTAGGGGCCTATTTTTAGCATTCTTAAAAGAAATTCCAAAAATATTCTATACGTCATCAAAGTAAGTTTCATAAGCAAAGGAGAAATAACAGATTTTCCACACAAGCAAGCACTAGGGAATTTTTTGCCACTAGACCAGCCTTACAAGAGACCCTCAAGGGAACTGTAAACATGGAAAAAAAAGAACAATACTTGCTTCCAGAAAAATACCCTTAAGAACAGAGCCCACACACCCTGTAAAACAGACACACAATAGAAATGACAAAGTGACAAGTTAACAATTTCACAATAGGAGCAAAACCTCAAATATCAATATTAACCTTGAATGGAAATGATTGAAATGCCCCCACTTAAAAGGCACTGAGTGGCAAGTTGGATAAACAACAGGACCCAGCTGTCCTTATCTCCAAGAGATCCATCTTACATGCAATGACACCCATTGGCTCAAAATAAAAGGTTGGAGAAATATCTATTATGCAAACAGAAAACAATAAAGGACCAGAGTCACTATTCTTACATCAGATGAAACAGACTTTAAACCAATAGCAGTAACCAGAAACAAAGAGGGTCATTACATAATGATAAAGAGTTTAATTCAATAAGAAGAGTTAACTATCTTAAACACATATGCATCCAACAATGGAGGACCATGATTCATAAAACAAGCACATCTAGACCTAAGAAATGATATAGTTAGCTACACAATAGTAATGCAGGTCTTCAACAATCTACTTACAATATTAGACAGATCATCAGGGCAAAAAACTAACAAATAAATTCTGGACTTAAACTGAACACTTGAGCAATTGGACTTAATATAACCACAGAATATACATTCTTCTCATCTGCACATAGAACATGCTCCATTATATACCACATGCTGCCCATAAAGCAAGTCTCAATAAATTCAACAACATAGAAATGATACCAACCATATTCTCAGACTTCTGTGAAATAAAAATAGAAATCAGTACTAAGAAGATCTCTCAAAACCACATCAATAAATGGAAATTCAACAAATTGCTCCTGAATAACTTTTGGGTAAACAAAAGGAGTGGGGCAGAAATTAAAAATAAATAAATAAATAAATGAAAACACAGATACAATATATCAAAATCTCAATGATGTAGCAAAGGCAGTGTTAGGAGCAAAGTTTATAGCACTGAATGCCTACATCAAAAAGATAGAAATATATCAAGTTAATGATCTAACCTGAAACCTAGAGGAAATAGAAAAACAAAAACAAACTAATACCAAAGTTAACAGAATAGAAGAAATAACTATGTTCAGAGCAGAGTTGAACTAAATTGAGACACATATATTCATACTAAAGATTAGTGAAACCAAAAGTTGGCACTTTGAAAGGATAAACAAGATCAACAGGCTGCCAGCTAGATTATCAAACAAGAGAGAAGATGCAAATAAGCACAATCAGTAACGGCAAAGGTGACATTACAACCAATCCCACAGAAATCCAAAAGGGACTTAGAGATTATGAACATCTCTAGAAGTAAACCAGAAGATCTAAAGAAAATGCATAAATTACTGGAAATATATCTCAAGATTGAATCAGGAAGAAATGGAAACACTGAACAGATCAATATCAAGTCTGAAATTGAATTAGTAATAACAAAGCTAGCAACCAAAAAAAAGCCTCAGACCTGATGAGTTCATAAGCAAATTCTACCACACATACAGGAAAAGCTGTTATCACTACTACTAAAACTATTCCAAAAAATTGATGAGGGACTCTTCAACTCATTTTATGAAGCCACCATCATCCTAATACAAAGACGTGGCAAAACAACCACAAAAAAGAGAAAATTACAGGCCAGTGTCCCTGATGAATGTAGATACAAAAATCCTCAAAATGTCAACAAATTGAATTCAACAGCATATTAAAAAGTTAATTCACGGCCAGGCGCGGTGGCTCAAACCTGTAATCCTGGCACATTGGGAGGCTGAGACGGGCGGATCACGAGGTCAGGAAATCGAGACCATCCTGGCCAACATGGTGAAACCCCGTCTCTACTAAAAAATACAAAAAACTAGCCAGGCGCGGTGGCGGCCGCCTGTAGTCCCAGCTACTCAGGAGGCTGAGGCAGGAGAATGGCGTGAACCCGGGAGGTGGAGCTTGCAGTGAGCTGAGATCTGGCCACTGCACTCCAGCCTGGGCAACAGAGCGAGACGCCGTCTCAAAAAAAAAGAAAAAAAAAAAAAGTTAATTCACCATGATCGAATAGACTTCATTCCTGGGATGCAAGAGTGATTCAACATATGCAAAACAATAAATGTAATTCACCACATAAACAGAATTCAAAACAGAAATCATATGATTATCTCAATAGATGTGGAGAAAGCATTAGACAAAATCCAATGCTCCTTAATGAAAATCATCAATAAACTAGGCTTCAAAGGAATATAACTAAAAAGAGCTGTCTATGACAAACCCATAACAAACATCATACTAAAAGGGCAAAAACTAGATGCATACCCCTGAATTACTAGAGCAAGACAAGGATACCTACTCTCACCACTCCTATTCAACACAGTACTGGAAGGCCTAGACAGAACAATCAGGCGAGGGAAATAAACACACGGCATCGCAATAGGGAAAGAATAAGTCAAACTGTCTCTCTTCATGGATGATAAGATCCTATACTTAGAGAAACCTAAAGAATCTGCCAAAAGACTCCTGAAATGGAGAAATGACTTCAGTAAAGTTTCAGCATATGAAACTGATGTATAAAAATCACTAGCATTTCTATACGCATATAATATTTATGCTGAGCGCCAAATCAAGAATACAATGCCATTTACAATAACCACATATAAAAGATATCTCGGAATACATCTAAACAAGGAGCAAAATATCTCTACAAGGAGAACTACAAAGAACTGCCAAAAGAAATCATAAACAGCACAAACCTATGGAAAAGCATTCCGTGCTCATGAATTGGAAGAATCAGTATTGTTAAAATGGCCATACTGCCCAAATGAATCTACAAATTCAACACTATTCCTTTCAAAATGTCATTTTTCCACAGTACTAGAAAAAGTATTTTAAAATTCCTATGGAACCAAAAAAGATTCTGAATAGTCAAAGCAATTCTAAACAAAAAGAGTAAAGCCAGAGGCATCATATTTCCTGACTTCAAACTATATTATAAGGGTACATAACCAAATCAACATGGTACTGCTACAAACACGGACATGTTAGACCAAGGAAACAAAATAAAGAACCCAGAAATAAAGCAACACACCTACAACTATTTGGTCTTTGACAAAGTCGACAAAAATAAGCAATAGGGCAAGGGAGTCACGATTCAATAAATGGTGCTAGGCTAACTGGCTAGCCATATGCAGAATGAAAGTGGACCTGCATCTCTTACCACACACAAAAATTAACTCAAGATGAATTAGAGACTTAAATGTAGCAACTCAAACTATAAGAAACCTAGAAGAAAACATAGAAAATACTATTCTGGACATCGGACTTGGAAAATAATTTATGACTAAGTCCTCAAAAGCAATTGCAACAAAAACAAGTATTGACAAGTGGCACCTAATTAAACTAAAGAGATTCTGTCTGACAAAAGAACCTAACAGCAGAGTAAACAGATGATCTACATAATGGGAGACATTATTCACAAACTATGCATTTAAGAAAGCTTTAGTATTTAGAATCTATTAGGAACTTAACAATTAAACAAGCAAAACAAATTAATGTCATTTAAAATGTGCAAAAGATATGAACAGACATTTCGCAAAAAAAAGACATTTAAGCAGTCAAAAAAATATGAAAAAATGTTCCACCTAACTAATCATCAGAGAAATGCAAATCAAAACCACAATAAGATACCATCTCACACCAGTCATAATGGTTATTATTTTAAAAATTAAAAAAAACACAAATGCTAGTGAGGCGTGGGAGAAAAGGGAACACTCATACACTGTTAGTGGAAATGTAAATTAGTTCGGCCACTATGGAAAGCAGTTTAGAGATTTCTCAAAGTACTTATAATGTACCTTCAACACAGCAATCCCATTACTGGGTATGTATCCAAAAGAAAACAAATCTGTCTACCAAAACGATACGTGAACTGGCACATTCATTGTAGTACTATTCTCAATAGCAAAGAGACTATTCAGAACAGCAAATAAATTTTAACTGATGAAAATATTTAAAATATACTTTCAGTAGTTTTCAAATATACAATGCATTGTTATTAACCATAGTCACCATATTGTACAACATTTTTCTGAGTTTATTCCTCTTGTATAGCTGAAAGTTTGTATTATATGGCCAGTATCTCCTTAATCCTTCCATACAATGTTTATTATTGGAGAAAAATAAACTATATGATTAAATAAATTCACACCCTCTCAGTTTAATATACCAAAATATTAAGAAATCACAATTTATCCTTCTATACATCCCTGAAACCTATTATTAAGTACTATAACATTTTAAAAGCAGTCCATACATCCTTAAATCAGAGGCTTTCTTAGTGGGCAAAAAATCATCATAGCTTTTAGAATATCTTGTTTAATATTTCTTTTGATTTCTTCCCAATATTAATTTTAATCCTTGTTCTATTTTAATGAAATATATATTTACTATTAGACTTTCATCTTTTTATATTCTAGAAAGTTTTGTCTAAAATATTATCATTCTATTTTCAATTTTCAATTTTCATTTTCCAAAATAAAACCTCATAAACCTTGGTAATATGACTTGGAAATCTTTTACCCATCATAAAAATGTTAAATTCCTCATAAGCAATTTAAATTCCTCATGAGGAGGAATTTAAAATTTTTAATAAGGAATTCTTCATAAGGAATTTACAATTTTTATGAGAGTGCATGAGGATTTTAATGACCCCTTTATTGTCCTTTTTTGAATAATTTAAATTCTTTTTTTATAATTTTTTGTTTATATCTTATTATTTTATTAGAATATATTATGTATATTGTTACTGTTTTGTTACATGACTGTTTCTTCTTTTTCAAACATCCTCAGATTTATGCATGTTATTTTTTTGTATTTTTATATTATTTAAAATATTTTTTGTATGTCTTTTTCATTATTCCATTATATATCTTCAACATATAAACTATATCACATTGTTTATTTAATCTCATATTCCTGCAACTGCAGATGCCTTTGTTGTCTAATTTTATTTTGTTTTTAGATAAGATTGTAACTTTTGATTTACACTTTTACCACTTTTACACTTTATTTGTACCAAATAGGTACAAATGCTTGATCTTATGTGTGTTTGTATATGTCTATGCATGTGTTGAATTGTCTTTTTCTTCAATCAGAATAAAAGTTTCTGAAAGATAATAATCTGTTATTTTTTTTTTTTATTTATATAGCCATGATGCCTAAAACAGTGCCTGGAATTATATGTATTTAATAATGAATGATTCGGGCTTTATAATTTTTTCTCATAATGTGAGAACCTATTGTATTTCAAAATCCACTTGACAACTCATATATTTTGTATTATATAATGCTATCTTAATAAGGTTTTCTGATATTTCAAACCACATAATTTTCTGTGGTATTTCATGGTATGGTTTATTATGTGTTGTACTTTGAAAGTATTTTTTTATAAGCTGGACAAGGTGGCTCATGCCTGTAACCCCAGTAATTTAGAAGGCTGACATGGGGGATTCGCTTGTGTCCTGGAATTCAAGAACAGTCTGAGCAACATAACGAGATCCCACTTTTACAAAATATTTAAAAAAAAAAAAAAGTTAGCAAGGCATAGTAATTTACACCTGAGTAGTAGTCCCAGCTACTCAGGTGGCTGAGGTGGGAAGATTGCTTGAGCCCATAAGTTTGAGACTGCAGTGAACTGTGATTACACCACTGCACTCTAGCCTGTGCTACCGAGTGGGACTCTGTCTTGGGAAACAGAGAGAGAGAGAGAGAGAGAGAGAGAGAGAATATTTTCTTACAGAAAGATCAATACAGATGGTCCCCTATTATGTAAGTCAGTTTTTTCCAGAGAGAGAGGAACCATGAAATATGTGAGAGGGAAATTATTAGGGAATTGGCTTATACAATCACAGAAGTGGAGAAGAGACTTGATAAATTGTATGTAAGCTGGAGAACCAGAGAATCCCTTAGCATGACTCAGTCCAAGTCTAGGAGTCTTAGCACCAGAAAAGCCAATGGTGCAGTCACTAGTCTGAGACCAAAGGCCTAAGAGCCCCCGAGAGGCTTCATAGTCGAAAAGCCAAAGAACCTGGAGTCTGATGTCTAAGGGCAGAAGGAAAAAGCTGCCCTGCTCCAGAAGGGAAGGAAAAAGAGAACAGAGAGAGAAAGTTCCCCTCCCTCCATCTGGTTGTCTTAACGAGGTCTATAGTCAATTGTATGGTGCCAGCGCACATTGAGGGTTGTTATTCCTCTCTTAGTCCATTGACTCACACATCAGTCTCCCATGGAAACATCCTTACAAACACACGTGGAAACAATGTTTACCAGCCATCCAGGTGTCCCTCAATTCAGTCAAATTGATGTCTAAAATTAACTATCATAATTCTACCCTTGGTCAACTCAGCACCTATACATACACATCTTAAACCATATTTCCTATGAAAATAAAAACATTACAAGGTCATGGTTCTACATAACATGGGCTAGCTCTCCCTCATGCAACCAAAAACATGATAATCCCTTTCCCAGGGGAGAAGATAGTGTCTTGAGTGATGTTTATTCTTCTCCTGATATCTCATAACTTAAATACTGTCATACACACCTAATGGTATTTAAATGATAATAAAGTCAATAAATGCTTTGCACATAATGAAGATATAAGAGAAGTAAGAAAACAAAGATAGTCGCTTAATACATATGTATATATGCACAAAGGTATACTTAACAATAAAGGGAGGAAAAACTCATGACAATTACAGTCTTTGTTTTCATAACCGGAGGCATTGTCATAACTGGTATTTCTAACTGTCTTCTTCTATTACCCATTCTGCATTCCCTTTGCCTTCAGCAAGAACCTCAGCTGATTGTAGTTCTTTACCTGGCAAGGTGACCAAAATCTTTATTCTCAAAGAATCTGGGACATTTGTAATCCTGCCTGGATTGGATTGTTATAGTTTCCCATTGACCATAATGTCAGAGCATGGCAATACTACAAAATGCTCTGAGGAATCTCCTGTATTCCAGACATATGCTTCCTTTCCTTCATTTTGGAATAGTAACCCACTTTTCCCTTAGCAGTCAGGATGAATTACTCAAGCCAACACAGTGATTCCCTTCCTNAAGAAATCACAATTTATCCTTCTATACATCCCTGAAACCTATTATTAAGTACTATAACATTTTAAAAGCAGTCCATACATCCTTAAATCAGAGGCTTTCTTAGTGGGCAAAAAATCATCATAGCTTTTAGAATATCTTGTTTAATATTTCTTTTGATTTCTTCCCAATATTAATTTTAATCCTTGTTCTATTTTAATGAAATATATATTTACTATTAGACTTTCATCTTTTTATATTCTAGAAAGTTTTGTCTAAAATATTATCATTCTATTTTCAATTTTCAATTTTCATTTTCCAAAATAAAACCTCATAAACCTTGGTAATATGACTTGGAAATCTTTTACCCATCATAAAAATGTTAAATTCCTCATAAGCAATTTAAATTCCTCATGAGGAGGAATTTAAAATTTTTAATAAGGAATTCTTCATAAGGAATTTACAATTTTTATGAGAGTGCATGAGGATTTTAATGACCCCTTTATTGTCCTTTTTTGAATAATTTAAATTCTTTTTTTATAATTTTTTGTTTATATCTTATTATTTTATTAGAATATATTATGTATATTGTTACTGTTTTGTTACATGACTGTTTCTTCTTTTCAAACATCCTCAGATTTATGCATGTTATTTTTTTGTATTTTATATTATTTAAAATATTTTTTGTATGTCTTTTCATTATTCCATTATATATCTTCAACATATAAACTATATCACATTGTTTATTTAATCTCATATTCCTGCAACTGCAGATGCCTTTGTTGTCTAATTTTATTTTGTTTTAGATAAGATTGTAACTTTTGATTTACACTTTTACCACTTTTACACTTTATTTGTACCAAATAGGTACAAATGCTTGATCTTATGTGTGTTTGTATATGTCTATGCATGTGTTGAATTGTCTTTTCTTCAATCAGAATAAAAGTTTCTGAAAGATAATAATCTGTTATTTTTTTTTTTATTTATATAGCCATGATGCCTAAAACAGTGCCTGGAATTATATGTATTTAATAATGAATGATTCGGGCTTTATAATTTTTTCTCATAATGTGAGAACCTATTGTATTTCAAAATCCACTTGACAACTCATATATTTTGTATTATATAATGCTATCTTAATAAGGTTTTCTGATATTTCAAACCACATAATTTTCTGTGGTATTTCATGGTATGGTTTATTATGTGTTGTACTTTGAAAGTATTTTTTTATAAGCTGGACAAGGTGGCTCATGCCTGTAACCCCAGTAATTTAGAAGGCTGACATGGGGATTCGCTTGTGTCCTGGAATTCAAGAACAGTCTGAGCAACATAACGAGATCCCACTTTTACAAAATATTTAAAAAAAAAAAAAGTTAGCAAGGCATAGTAATTTACACCTGAGTAGTAGTCCCAGCTACTCAGGTGGCTGAGGTGGGAAGATTGCTTGAGCCCATAAGTTTGAGACTGCAGTGAACTGTGATTACACCACTGCACTCTAGCCTGTGCTACCGAGTGGGACTCTGTCTTGGGAAACAGAGAGAGAGAGAGAGAGAGAGAGAGAGAGAATATTTTCTTACAGAAAGATCAATACAGATGGTCCCCTATTATGTAAGTCAGTTTTTTCCAGAGAGAGAGGAACCATGAAATATGTGAGAGGGAAATTATTAGGGAATTGGCTTATACAATCACAGAAGTGGAGAAGAGACTTGATAAATTGTATGTAAGCTGGAGAACCAGAGAATCCCTTAGCATGACTCAGTCCAAGTCTAGGAGTCTTAGCACCAGAAAAGCCAATGGTGCAGTCACTAGTCTGAGACCAAAGGCCTAAGAGCCCCGAGAGGCTTCATAGTCGAAAAGCCAAAGAACCTGGAGTCTGATGTCTAAGGGCAGAAGGAAAAGCTGCCCTGCTCCAGAAGGGAAGGAAAAGAGAACAGAGAGAGAAAGTTCCCCTCCCTCCATCTGGTTGTCTTAACGAGGTCTATAGTCAATTGTATGGTGCCAGCGCACATTGAGGGTTGTTATTCCTCTCTTAGTCCATTGACTCACACATCAGTCTCCCATGGAAACATCCTTACAAACACACGTGGAAACAATGTTTACCAGCCATCCAGGTGTCCCTCAATTCAGTCAAATTGATGTCTAAAATTAACTATCATAATTCTACCCTTGGTCAACTCAGCACCTATACATACACATCTTAAACCATATTTCCTATGAAAATAAAACATTACAAGGTCATGGTTCTACATAACATGGGCTAGCTCTCCCTCATGCAACCAAAACATGATAATCCCTTTCCCAGGGGAGAAGATAGTGTCTTGAGTGATGTTTATTCTTCTCCTGATATCTCATAACTTAAATACTGTCATACACACCTAATGGTATTTAAATGATAATAAAGTCAATAAATGCTTTGCACATAATGAAGATATAAGAGAAGTAAGAAAACAAAGATAGTCGCTTAATACATATGTATATATGCACAAAGGTATACTTAACAATAAAGGGAGGAAAACTCATGACAATTACAGTCTTTGTTTTCATAACCGGAGGCATTGTCATAACTGGTATTTCTAACTGTCTTCTTCTATTACCCATTCTGCATTCCCTTTGCCTTCAGCAAGAACCTCAGCTGATTGTAGTTCTTTACCTGGCAAGGTGACCAAAATCTTTATTCTCAAAGAATCTGGGACATTTGTAATCCTGCCTGGATTGGATTGTTATAGTTTCCCATTGACCATAATGTCAGAGCATGGCAATACTACAAAATGCTCTGAGGAATCTCCTGTATTCCAGACATATGCTTCCTTTCCTTCATTTTGGAATAGTAACCCACTTTTCCCTTAGCAGTCAGGATGAATTACTCAAGCCAACACAGTGATTCCCTTCCTTAGTCTGTTGAGTCAGAGGCATAAGGCGCCCAAAGTGGCCAGGTGGCCACTTCCAGTTCAATGATCTAATCGTCACATCTCCTGGTAGAAGCATTTCTCTCTCTGGAACTAGGACCTCTAGGCCAGCTGAAAATAAAACCCTGGGAATAGGAAGCAAACATGTTGTCAGTGACTAGGGATAACGTGAGCGGTGCCACTCCAATTTCACTCCTTGATCCTTGGATCAGTAAATCCTGGCTATGGGAGAAGCAATCCTATATTTTAGACACTGATTTGGAGAATATACAGCCTTCTGGCAAACATCGCACTAGTGCTGCAAAGTATTATCACCCAGCTGGTCTCATAACTGCAAATTCAAAAGACGGTTCCAACTGTTCTATCAAGACACTTGCTTCTGGGTCATGGGGAGCATGATAAGAACAGTAAGTTCCATGAGCATGGGCCCATTGCTACGCTACTTTGGCTGTGAAGTGAGTTCATTGGTCAGAAACAATGCTGTATGAAATAGCATTACAGTGGATAAGGCATTTTGTAAGTTCCCAGATGGAAGTTTTGGCAGAAGCATTGAATTCAGGAAAGGCAACTCCATATCCAAAGCAAGTATCTATTCTAGTAAAGACAAAATGCTGCCTCTTCCATAATGGAAGCAGTGCATTATAATCAACCTGCCAGTAGGTAGCTGGTTCATCACCCTGAGGAATGGTATCATATTAGGGGCTTTGTGTTTATCTCTTCTGTTGGCAGATTGAGTCCTCAGCAGTGGCCATAATCAGGCAAACCTTAGTGAGTGGGAGTTCTTGTCATTGATCCCATGTGCAATCTCTGTCCATGCCACAATGGACACTTTGTTCATAAGCTCATTAGGCAATGACAGTGGTGGCCAGGGAAAAAGGCTGACTGGTGTTCATGGGATATGACATTCGATCTGCTTGATTGTTAAAATTCTCCACTGTTAAGGTCACCCACTGGTAAGCATTCATATAGGATGCAAATATCTTTATGTCTTTGGACCACTCACAGAGGTCTATTTACAAGAGGTTATCCACATACTTCCTGCAAAAAAAAAAAAAAAAAAAAAAAAAAAAAAAAAAAAAAAAAAAAAAATTGTGATTTTTTTTTTAGCTTTAAGATGGTGCTAAAGTGATATGCATTTGGTAGAAACTATACTTTGAGTACTCATAAAACCATTCTAGTTTTCACTTTGAATACAGTATTTAATACATTATATGACATATTCATCACCCTATTATAAAATAGGCTTTGTGTTAGATGATTGTCCTCAATTTTAGGCTAGTGCAATTGTTATTGTTAAGGGACCAACAGGGTCATATGCCTGCTGTGCAGTAACATCCCCAAACACCAAGACAGCAGGGTTTGCAGCAGAGAAAGAATTTAATGATCCCAGGGCAGCTGAGTGAGGAGATAGGAGGAAACCTCAAATGTATCTCCCTGGGGAAATCTGGGCTGGAGTTTTTAAAAGGAACATGGAGGTTGAGAGACTGAGAAATTGGGGTCATTGGTTGGAGTAAGGAGGATAAAATCATGAGAATGTGGAAACTGTATTCTTTGATGAGTCAGCTCCTGTCGGGTCCTGAAGACCAGCTAGTATCGGAAGTCTTATTCCAGTCTTATTCCAGGAGTTTCAGCAATATGCAAGACCTGACAGAATATCTTATACAGAAAACTTAATGTTTAACAATGGTCAAGTTGTTAATCTATAGAGCAGTTAAGGGGAAATGATAATCTTGTGACAGGATCTATGTAATTCTGAGTTAAGAGGCAGCAAACAACTATGAGGAAGCTGATCAGAGAGCAAGCTGATGTAATGATTAATGCTGAATGTACTACAAGCTGAGTTTGTTTTTGTTTCTATTCCTCCCTTTTCCTCTAATTTTATAAAGTTAATAGGGACAGTTTCATTCTGAAGATGTTTAAGGTAGGCAAGGCTAAGCACTGGTATTCAGTAGGTTAGGCATATTATTTGCAGTTTTGACTTAATGATATTTTCAGCTTAAGATGGATTTATCAGGATGTAACCCTATTGAGGAGCATCTGTATGTTTCGTGAGGTGGGGTTTATTGATGGTGTTATTTTATCCAGATTCCCAATAATCCTATTGTTTTTCATGTAGTTGAAAAGTTTAATCCAATTTCTTATTTAACTTATTTACATTGAGTGCTAAGTCTTCAGATTAATGGGTCTGACTGAAAATAACATGGGCTCAACATTCATTGGTTAACTGAATCTGTCTCTGTAATGTAGCAGTAACCCTATCTCCCTATGATAATTATGGCTAAGTATTCCTGGGAACATAGTAACATTGTCTTTATCTGATGTTATATATAGTCTTTATAGAAGGATTCTTTTGTCAACATATTGCAATGTGGTTCTTTTGCCCTATTTTGTTTTGAAAACAGTTTTTCACTCTTTGATAAAACTTCACTCTTTGAAGTTTGAGATAATTTTACAGTTATTTTCTCTTGTAATTTGATTCTATGAAGATTCTCAATAGTAACTATTTACAATGATTTTAGTGGAATTATATCAATTAGATCTTTGTCATATATCGTCTTGATTGCAAAACATTAATGCTTTGTGGGTATGTGACTAAAGATAATTTTTGCAACAATTTAACATAAAAATGCATGTATAGTGTAACAATTTCATGTCACATAAACATGCATGAAAATACTTCTGTTAGGCTGTTAGAATGCATGGTCTTTTCTAGTAAGTCTTATAATACATACTACTTGCATAGAAGTTTAATTTCTAAAATTATTTTTGTATAAACTTTTGTGGTTTTTTTTCTTTTTACCTCTTTCATCTTTGTATTAGATATCCATCTTCTTCAAGTTAAATATTATCCTTATGAGTTTCACCATCCATGCACTTATTTTCAGAAACAAATAGAATTATGACTTGTTTCATATCCTCCATTAATAAAGTCCTCACACATTCACATTTTATGCTGTAGATTTGCTATTGTGGGGTATTTATTTTTTAACATATACTTCACTGTCACTACTGTACATTTGTTGGTGTTAACTGGTGGTGTGTGTGTGTGTGTGCTTATGTGTGTGTGTGTATGTATGCATGTTTAACTGAGCTTTTGTCTGTAACTTTCTCATGTAGGTGGCTACTGTATTTAGTCATATGTCCTTGTCTGTAGTCATATGTCCTTGTCTGTATAAGCATTTCAGTTCCTATTTGGCACTTGTAGAACAGAGAATTAGATAAAACACAATGACATATTTAGAATTTGAAATTATGTATATATAGATTCTTATATTTATAATTTTAAGTTTCAATAAATATTTTGATATTGTCATAGGAAAATATTTTTCTATCAATTTTCCACTAAATATGTACTTGTTTTTATAATAATATGTAATGCTAGTGTGTGACTTACTTGATGAATGGAGAGAGGTTACTTCATCAAATTAAAATCTATAAAGTTGATGTTAGGTTCATTCTAGTTTTAATGTATATACTTGGTAACACCTAGATGTCATAGTGAAACATTGTGAGGTATTGTTTAATTTCAGGAGAAAACAATAACATTTTGTCTGATATGCATTTTAAAATTTCAGTATCTACATATTTATATATTATTTTACAGTTAAATATTTCTGCTTGACTTCAAACTGTTTTTTAGATTCTTCTTAATTCTATGGTATAGCATTGCACTTTAATGGTGGATCAATACCTAAGATATCATTGTATATTTTATTTCATTGCACTTTCTTTTAGGTCTCTGATTAGAGTTTACTATTCCAATATGACACATAAGTTTATTAAATATTGTGCTGTGATTATGTTCAGATAGGATTGTTACTGTCACATGCAGTATATTCAACAAGCAAACATGGCATGTTAATATTAAAATCTCAAGACTTGCTTGAATTATTGTTTGTGACTTTTCCTTCTAGGTGGTACTATATTTTGTTATATGTTTTTTCTAAATATAACCACTGTAGTGCTTATATTGTGGCTGTAGAACAGATAATTATATAAAATACAGTGGAATATTTAGAGCTTGATTTATTTTCTTTAAATTCATTACTTAATTCTAAAATTATTTGTAAGTGCTCACTACTGGTTTAAGTTTTTAATGGGAATTGTTGTAAAACACCAAAGCAAACACGGTCTGAAATTTAAGAGTCATGTCCTCCAATTGCAGTCTCTTTGCCAGTTGCATTTATCAAGTGCTATCAGCAGTACTCTGAGATATGGTAATAATGAGGAGAGGCATTTTAATCATATAGTTACATATATCTACATATATGTATGCATGTGTATATAAAACATGTATGTATATGTAAAATAATTATAGTTATACAGTTATGTATAGTAAGATAAACTATATGAAATCAAAATAATAAGCAATCCTCTATTTTTGTATTTGTCAAAATTTCTTATTAAATGAAACTTCCCATGTGACATCATTAAAATTTCTGACATTTATCACTTTTCTTTCCACTTAGGAAATTACTAAGGGGCCTGACATGGTGGCTCACAGACCGGCAGATAACCTGAGGTCAGGAGTTTGAGACCAACCTGGCCAGCATGGTGAAACCCCATCTCTACTAAAAATACAAAAATTAGCCGGGCGTGGTGGCACATGCCTGTTTGTAATCCCAGCTACTCGGGAGGCTGAGGCAGAAGGAATCGCTTGAACTTAGGAGGCAGAATTTGAAGTGAGCTGAGATGGTGCCACTGCATTCCAGCCTGGGCGACAAAGCGAGACTCAGTCACAAAAGAAAAGAAAAGAAAAGAAAAGAAAAGAAAAGGAAAAGAAAAGAAAAGAAAAGAAAAGGAAAAGAAAAGAAAAAAAAGAAAAGAAAAAGAAAAGAAAAGAAAAGAAAAGAAAAGAAAAGAAAAGAAAAGAAAAGAAAAGAAAAGAAAAAAGAAAAGAAACGAAATTACTAAGGGCTGTCTCATAAAATTCTGGGGGTAAAACCCCACAATCTGTTTTTTTTCCAGCCTTAAATGTTTTCCTGAGAAACAATAAAGTTTGTGGACCATTGCTGTTAGATAGCTTCTTGCACCTTTATGATACATTGTTCTGATGTATCTCATACCCATAATATTTGTTGCACAAAAAATTAAACATTTGTGTTAAATGTCAAAGGGTTTGAAGGAATGTCAGCATATAAAGCAAACCTTTCTTAAAAATTAAAATATAATTATGTCAACAAAATTGTTTTCAGGGATGCTATCCTTATCCATCATAATTTGGGCCTCTCAAAACAGATTCAAAAGAAATTTGTATACAAGTGGTTTAATTATGAAATGTCCTGAGGAACAACACCTGAGGGAAGAAGGATTGAGTGAGGAAGAAATTGAACTGCAGAGTGACCTTAGTTGACCTCAGGTAATCTACCAAATCTATAGACATGGGATGGTCTTTCCAAAGGATTCTCAGTTAGCAGCAAGAGGTTTGGTCTTTCTAACGCTCTCCATTTAATCAGCCCCATGGAATGACAGCTTTCTTCTGGGAGGAGAAAAATATTGTTGGGGCAACAGGATTTAGTTATAATCTATGTAATGTCTCCTACACTGGAGGAGCATCAGTCAAGAAGGTTATGGATATAGTTAGGAGACTATAGTGTCTATGGCAAAGACCTAATTCCCTAAGTTTGTACAAGAATATATGCTCTATTTCTATATAAGTCCTGTTTTTGTCTTTGTCTTTTTATGCCAAAATCAAGTTTCAAAATGAAATAATAAAGGAAAACATATTGAGAAGAGCTAATGGAAGACAAATTAAAACTTTTATAAAATAATTGGGATATTTAAAATTTATAGTAGTTTCAGGTTAATTCCAATTATTTATATGCAAAATGCTCACGGTTTTCAAAATAAATACGTAAAACAGGAGATGAAATAAAACTATAAGTGAAAATCAAGATATGTATGAAAAAGTATTTATAACAGTCTTATTGCCATATCTCTATTTAAAAAAATGCATCTGATAGATATCTCAGGTTGTAGAGCTGGACATCTGGATTAAAAAATAAATAAAATTAAAATAAAAGCATGATCAAGCTGTGAAGCGTATCTTTCTTAAAAATTATTTGTAAAATAGAAAACCTCATACTTATCTAATCTTCTACTGGTTAGAAAGGCATCATTAAGGCAGGGTGTTATAATTCATGCCTGTAGTCCTAGCTAGTTGGGAGGTTGCAGCAGATAATTACTTGAGCCTAGGAGTTAGAGGCCAGCCTTGGCAACATAGTCAGACTTTTGTTCCTAAAATAGATAAATAAATGAAATTCAAAAGGTAGGCAGCATTAAGTGACAAGTACAATTATATTTTGAGTCATAGATTGATTTGTTATTCTAGCATTGTGCTCATAGCATCTCTAATTGCATCAGGCATCCCTACCAAAACTTTAACTTGTAATACTTTTCACTGATTTTTGATATGATAATGAATAATTGCTGATCTTGCACAATAATTTCAGGAATAGCACATCTGTATGTCAAAACAAAATATTCCACAATAAAAATAAACCCAGTCACTTAGATCAGACACAGTGTGTATTAATTGTTTGAACTATCACTGCTTGAATCAAATAAATGTGTGAGTTCTGTTTTGAGAAACTAGAACTTCAATAAATCAGGCATTCCTAAGCAACATAGTATTTAGCCATTATACCAGATATGGGGCATATCTTGTCCAATCTTGGTTCAAGTTGTGAGGATCACAAACCATATTTTCTTTCTATGAATGTTACTATTATATTAAGTAACAAGAAGGGATGTCACAAAAATTCTCTAATTACTTTATATGCAGACAGCACCTAAATAAACTTTTAGTCACATTTATTATGGTGCAGCTGAGATAGAAGTGCCATTTTCAAGAAGTCTCATCTACATAATTACTCTGAAATAGGTACAGTATCTGATAACGAGGTTAAGATAAGTTTTGTAAAAAATGGATTATAAAACTGATGAATATAAAAGATTCCTAATACTCAACTGTAATCTGAGGAATATTCAATTATATAAAGAATGTTCTTAGAGGATAAATTGCTATTTAAATTTCTGTGTTTCTTTATTTCTTTTTCATAATTTTCTATTAGGACATAATTCGACATTTATGGAAATTATAAGAAAAGTATGAGGAAGTCCCATATACAGGTTCATACAGATTAGCAATTGTTCACATTTTGCTTGCTCTCTATTTGCTTGCTCTCTCTCTCTCTATTCCTTCCTTCCTGTCCACAACACAAACACGTTTGTATGCATGCAAGTGTACATACACACGTATGCAAATTGACACACACTCAAACACAGATGGCTCTGGCTTTGTATAATTTTATTAAGAATGAATTTCAGTTACCTGGTTTTAGTTTAATTTCAGTCAACCAACAAAGTAGTTTAGATTTCAGTTGCTGTGGGATATTAACTTCGAGTAATTGCATAAGTATAAGCTTTGCTGCTAGTCCTCAGTCCATAAGTCACCTTGTAAATAACAGGAGCATATCATGTTGAGTGACCAACTATATCACTTATTTCAAAATCTTTCACTGATTTTTCACAGTGTATCCGTTATTCATTTCATGAACAGATACAAAAGTGTGTGGGGTTGTGTCAGTTTTTGTTTCCCAATGATAAAACCATGTGACATTTTACACAGCTGAATTATTGAAAGAAGGGATGGAACAATAGATCTGGAAGTATAGCAAACAATGAAGAATGATTATGCTAGCATGAAACTCCAATTGAACCAAAATGAAGAAACAGAAGACACAACAGAAAACCATGGAAATTAGAAGAAATTGATGACCAAGATTCAAGATATGCAGCCACAGGAATTTAGTGAAGACAAATTTATCTATATAAATGAGATCACCGGTTGTGACAGAAAGGGTGATGATGTCCCAGAGTGACACTGGCAAAAGAAGTCACATTAAAAAGATACTCTTGACCGGGCATGGTGGCTTACGCCGGTAATCCCAGCACTTTGGGAGAACGAGGCAGGTGGATCACGAGGTCAGGATTTCGAGACCAGTCTGGTCAACATGGTGACCAACAGATGTTAGCATGGATGTGGAGAAAAGAGAACACTTAGATGTGATTGGTGGGAATGTAAATTAGTTCATACCTTACTGAAAACCACATAGAGATATTTCAAAAAATTAAAAATAGAACTACTATGCGACCCACTAACCACCTACCGGGAATCTACCCAAAGGAAAAGAAAGGATTATATAAACAAGACACCTGCACTTAGATGCTTGTTGCAGCACTATTCACAATAGCAAAGTCATGGACCCAACCTCTGTGTTCACCAATGGTTTACTGGATAAATAAAATGTGGTATACATATACCATGGAATACCATGCAGCCACACTGAAAAAAAATTCATGTTCTTAGTAGCAACATAGATGGAGTTGGAGGTTATAATCCTAAGTCAACTAACTCAGAAGTATATCAAATATCACTTTTTCCTCACTTACAAGTGAGAGCTAAACAGTGGATACACACAGACATAAAGATGCAGATAATAGATACTGGTAACTCTCGAAAATTACTAGTGGATACAATGTTTATATCTGGGTGATGACTGGACAGGAAACCCAATACCCACCATTACACAAGTAATATTCATGTAAATGCTTGCACATGTACCCCTTGAATCTGAAATTAAAAAAAAAAAAAAACATAAAATTTTCTGCTTTATCTTAAATTTACATTTTTTAAGTTGTAAAATTTGTTTGTCACAGAGTGGTCCATACATTCTTGCTTGTTTCACACCCCCTTTCTTTGCCTTTCTCAAAGTTGTTAGAAGTTTTTCAGTATTACTGATCTTTTCAAAGTACTACCTTTTATCCTTGCTAATTTTATCTCATTTCTCTATTATCTACTTCACTGATTTGTGCTCAAACTTTGTTATAACATTTTTGCTATTTAAGTAGATTCAAATTGTTCATCTATTTCTGGTTTTTTATTTACCTTCTGAATTATACATTCTTTCAAGGTAATCTTAGATTCACATGAAATTTGAAAAAAAATGCAAAGAGATTCTGTGTAATCTTTATGCAGTTTCCCCTAATTGAACATGCTGGACAATAATACAATACCACATCTAGAATATTAACGTGATAAAGGTAAGATGCAGAATAGATGTATCATCATAAGGAACCCTATGTTTCCCATTTTTAGCTACATTCAATTATCACTTCACTTTAGTATAAAATAACTAAAGTTATCATGGTGACAAGGTTAAGCAATTTTATGTTTATGTTTTGGATATCTGTAAATCCTTGAGAATTTTATTGAAAACCTTTCCATGTTTTCATTGGAAATTTGTGTCTTTTCATTACTGAGTTATAAGAGAACGTTTTATATGCTTTATGGATATTTTCTCCCAATCTGTGACATTTCTATTCATTTTCTTGATTATATATTTTGAATAGCAGATATTTTAAATCAAGAAGTCAACTTTATCATATATTTTGGAAATTTATGTATAGATTTTCTTATTTGTCTAAGAAAACTACAGGAAAAAACATTTTTTATTTAAGTCACCAGGTATTATTTCATGTTTTCCTTTAAACATATTTGGTTTTTGCTCACAAAATGATAAATATTTAATAAACATTATTATGAGTAAAAAAAGGGACAAAAAGCATTCATACACTTAATGTATAAGTGAATCAATAAACCATTAATTAGAAAATGTACTATGTACCAGACAGTATACCTACTTATAAACAACTTTTAGATAAAAGTCAAATTAGAAATGCACTTCTGGCAACAAAAACTTAAAAAACTGGCACTACCATTTTCAGTGAAAAGATAAATGTGAAGGAGTTAAGGTTAAAAAAAAATAGTTTACTTTTTAACCAGTAATATCCCTCCTTAATTAAGCTTTTGTCAAGCTGTTGTAGATGCTATTTCTGGGACTCTTCTAAGTTATCAATAGAGAGTACAAAATACTACTACATTGAATTCATTTTATCTAAATACTATTTACAACCAATTTAAAATGAAAATACTAAGAAATGAGAATGTTTTCTTCAAATTTATTATCAACATATACATTTCTAGGTATTCCTATAAGATATTGAAATAAAAGTTTATGTGTGTTAGAAACAATGGAAGTCAAACCATTTATTTATGAATTAATGATTTTTATAGGGCATGTATTTATAAATTATATTAACTAAGTAAACCATGATTTTTTATACCTAACAGGTTATTGCTGAGTTGTACACAATTGTTCCCAGAAATTTTTTTCATTTCTGAGGATGTTGTAAGCCACAAGAAAAATCTGCCATACAAAATAGCTTTTCTCAAACATCTGCTGCCAAGAAAGTTTGTTTGGAGCTTGTGATGATGGATGAATTTTTGACAGGTAATTGCAATTCAGATCAGATGCAGACAGATTTAGTACCTAAAAGTTTCTAGTTTATTAAAATCACCATTGATTTATTTAGCACCCCTTCTTCCCTCCAAACTGCCTTGCATTTTAACTCTTTGGAAATTAATAATTCAGCTATGATACCTATAATTTATACAGCAGTTTGAAATATATTAGATATTTCTTGGTTCCTCAAACAAAATCTTAAACAGGGAAGCATTTGCAAAATTAAGCAGTGCTCATGTATGATTATGAAAACAAAATTGGCTTTTTTTTTACAAGTGTGTTCATCAATGGTTTGTCATTAAACACTTCCAATTTTATACAATCTTTTATCTAATAATTGTTCAACTTTTTGTGAACACATAGGCATTATACCTCTTTTTCTTTCTTTTTTCTTTTTTCTTTTTTTTAGATGGAGTCTTGTTTGTTGCCCAGGCTGGAGTGCATTGGCGCAATCTCAGCTCACTGCAAACTCTGCCTCCCAGGTTCAAGCGATTCTCTTACCTCACCCTCCTGAGTAGCTGGGACTACAGGCATGCGCCACCACGCCCAGCTAATTTTTGCATTTTTAGTAGAGACAGAGTTTCACCATGTTGGCCAGGATGATCTCAATCTCTTGACCTCATGATCCACTCACCTCAGCCTCCCAAAGTGCTGGGATTACAGGCATGAGCCATCGCACCCAACCTAGGCCTCTTTTCCTTAGGTGGTTTTCTGGAAGATTGACTCTGAAATGGGTCATTGCATTTAGGAAAAAATGTATTGGGGAGTGCTTTGAGGAATAATCTTTGAAGGAAGAGAAGGAAGTCAGATTGGGAGGAGAGAAGAGTTGAATTCAGTTACAACAAAAGTTTCAGCAGAGCTTTAATGGCTTTCTGTGCAGGGGTTAGATGTTTATACCATTCTTCTTACCCCCACGTAGATGAGGCAGTAAACATGACCTCCCTTCAGAGGGTGGAGGACATGACCTTGTGTGAAGTAACTGTACAGAGTCACACTCAACTGAGACAGTCAGATACATACTTACTCTGCTCATGCAGCTGATGAAAGTAGTCTCAGTTCTGAAGGAAAACTTGGTAGCAGTACATAGTGTATGTGTATGTGTCTCCGTAGCCAATCCTTGACTTACAATGGTTTGATTTATAATTTTTGGCTTTACCATGGTACCCATACAACCATTCTGTTTTTCCATTTACATTACAGTATTCAATACATTACATGAGATAGTTAACACTTTATTATAAAAAAGGCTTTGTGTTAGGTAATTTTGCCCAACTGCAGACTAATGTAACTGTTCTGAACACATTAATGGTAGTCTACGTTAAGCTATGATGCTTGGTAGGTTTGGTGTACTAAATGCATTTTCAACATTTTAATGGTTTATTTATTATTATTATTATTATTATTATTATTATTATTATTGAGATGGGGCATTCTCACAATGTTGCCTAGGGTAGTCTCAAACCCTAGGGCTCAAGGGATGCTCTCTTCTCAGCCTGTCAAGCAACTGGGACTACAGGTGCATGCACCACTGTGATAACCTTTTAAAATTGATTTATAAAAGTTAATATTATTTATATATGTCTCTTAAGTATAAAAATATGTACCATTTGAAATGATAGTAAAATGGACAGATCTGCACCTATCATCACCGAGACATTTGATGCCATCTCTGTGAACACTCCAAGCACATAACCTTCATTTTTCTTCAGATAAAATGTCCTGTATTTTACTTATTAGCTATCAAATTAGCTGGGCATAGGGGTGGACGCCTCTAGTCCCAGCTACTCAGGAGGCTGAGGCAGGAGAATAGCATGAACCTAGGAGGCGGCGCTTGCAGTGAGCGGAGCTTGTGCCATTGCACTGCAGCCTGGGTGACAGCGAGACTCCAACTCAAAAAAAAAAAAAAAAAAAAAAAAAGGGGAGGCCAAATAATTCCAAATAAATTTTAAAATATATTTTTTCTTTTTTTTTTTTTTTTTTACAGACAGTAACAGGCCTGGTCTCTGGTCATATGACTAAGTTCTAACAAATGAGATGTCAGCAGGAATATTAGGTGATACTTTTAGATAGATTTCTTGAGCTTGCATAGCATAGCTGAAATGTAGACATGATGGCTAGAGTTTCAGTCGCCTTGGACTATGAGTCAAGGTATCATGAATTCTGTGGAAAGTATGCGCTACACTAAACAAACCAATTAGTTAAAAAAGGCCAAGGACCTAACACTTCACATTGCCAACCTTATACTATCTACATCTAACTATATTGAAACTTTTTTATGAGATACACAAATTTCTGTCTAGTTTTCTCGTGTGTGTGTGTGTGTGTGTGTAAGGCTTACTTATGACAGATCCTCATTTTTATTATTAGTTTATATTGTTCAAGTCATTTCTATCCATAGTTGATTTTTATATTCTGATTCTTCTCCGACTATCATACTGCAACTTCATATTTTTGAAAATAAAGTATCATCTCTGTTAGAAACTTAGAACTCTCTAATTCTATTATAAATTGGGTTATCTATATTTAGTGTTTTTGTTCTCACAATTTTGTTTCAGGAAGTTCATGCAGTACAATTCGTTCCACTGCAATATCTTCTAGTGGAAAACCTTTGCGTCACTTTTTATGCATACACATTTAAATGCTTTTGTATTTGTCAATAACTATTTCTTCTTAAGAAGAGCTAGTAAGAGAATAGCTTTCTCTTAATTTTAATACTGGTGGTTCATTATCACATCGTGGTGGCCTTTGATTTGATCCTTTTCTCATTTTGTTGCTTTATGATATTTTCCATGAATGCCTCATTTCTAATACATCTTTACATGTGATGGTTTTCTCAAATTTTATTCTACCTGCTGATGGAAGTTTATTAAAAAACTACACTGATATTCTGAGCTCTATGAATTGTGCATTTTTTTTCTTATATCATAAGCCTTACATATTTTTCCTTATTCATCATTTAATGTTGTTGATCTGTACAGATTGTTATTAATCCAAACTGTTTGAAGAATGTGCTTGGCTTTAAGTTTCTGTGGAAACATGTGAGAGCACCTCATTCTCAGAAGAGCTCATCTGTGAGAGGACAAGTTGCTGTCTAGTGCCCCCACTCTAAACACAACACCTGGAAGCTTTTCGACTTTCCTTTAATGAGTTGAAAATGTTTCCTCCCACTTTTGGCATTATGACATTCTGAGTCAGTGAATTATCAAAATCCCCAATATGCACATAAATGATTAATATGTTTTCTCTTCTACAGTGTTTCTTTCTTTTTTACAGCCCTTTTTAATGCGTGAGACACTGCTTCTTTATCTAAAAAGTAATAATTGTATTAAAGTCCTTATGGACCTCTTCCTAATTGTATTCTCTAGTCCCAATTGTATTCTCTAGTCCCAATACCACTTCAGAATTACAACCACCCTTAATGTATTGCTTATCTCTTACATGTCATTTTCTTTTAAAAATATGTACATATTTACAGATTACATGGTTTTGTTTTGCATATTTTAAACTTGTGTACATACATGTTTCATATTCTATAGCTGACTTTCTACCACATTTTTTTTTTTGCCTCACATAAACCTTTTGAGGTTAATCAAGGTTAATGTATGTAATATAATTTTAATTATTTCAAATACTACACAGTGTGCTCTTGCACAAGTACATCACTGTTGAGTCCTCATACTCACAATGAATATTTATCATAATGGTTAAAATAATGGGTTCTACAGCCATGGTGGCTGGGTTTATGGTCCAACTCTATTTTCATTTGATGAACAGCTTTTGGCAGTATTCTGAATGACTTTGTGCCTTAGTTCCCTTTTGGTAAATGTGAGACACTGTCTAAAACTACCACAAAGTGATTTTGTGAAGACTTATTAACATACACAATGCCCTGAGAAGAGCACTAAGAAATATATAAGTTGGACTATTTTTACTTTTGTTGACTGTGCCTCTGAGGTCCTATCTTAAACAAATCATTATGCAGTCTAATTTGATGAAGCAATTCCTTTTTGTTTTCTTCTAGTAATTGCATAGTTGTGAGCCTTACATTTAAGTCTTTAATCCATTGGAGTTGATTTTTGTATACAGTGAAAGATCGGGGTCTAGTCTTATTGCTCTACATATGGATATCCAGTTTTCCCCACACCACTTATTGAAAAGACTGTTCTTTCCCCAGAGTATGTTCGGGGGGCTATAAATGCATAGATTTATGTCTGTATTTCCTACTTGGTTCCTTTGATATATATGCCTGTTTTGCTTTTTATTTCACCAGGACCATGCTATTTTATTTACTGTACTCAGTTTTATGCTATTTTGGTTGCTATATTTTGGAGTCAGGGAGTATCATGATACCTCCAGCTTTCTTGTTTTTGCTTAGGATCAGTTTGTTTATCCAGAGTCTTTTGCCATTCCACATATGTTTAAAGATTTTTTTTCTTTGTGGGAATAATGTCATTGGTATTTTGATAGGGATTACATTGAATCTGTAGATTGCTTTGATTAGTATGGACGTTTTAACAACATTAACAACATTAATTCTTCAAATTCTTGAATACAAGATGTCTTTTCACTTATTTGTGGTCTCTTTAATTTCTTTTGTCAGTGTCTTATAGTCTTCATTGCATAGGTCTTTTCATCTCCTTGGTGAAATCTACTTGTAAGTCTTTCTTTTTTTCATAGCTATTGTGAATGAAACGGTTTTCTTGACTTATTTTACAGATAGTTTGCTGTTGACATATAGAAATGCTATCGATTGTTATATCTTGATTTTGTATCCTGAAACGTTACTAAGTTTATTAATTAGTTCTACCAAATTTCTGATGGAGTCTTTAAGAGTTTCTCTATATATCATCATGTCGTAGGCAAACAAGAACAATTTGATTCCCTCTTTCCAATTTGGGTGTCCTTTATTTTTTTGTCTTGCCTATTATTGCTCTGGCTAGAACTTCTAGTACTATGCTAAATACAAGTTGGCATCCTTGTCTCCTTTCAAATCTCAGAAGATAAGATTTCAACTTTTACCTGTTTGCTATGATGTTAGTTGTAGGTTTATTATATATGGCCTTTATTGTGTGGAAGTATGTTTCTTCTAGATTCAGTTCATTGAACGTTTTTACCATGAAGAGATTTAAAATTGTATTGAATGTGTTTTCAGCATCTACTGAAATGGTCATATATTTTTTGTGTTTAATTTTGTTAATATATCATATTTATTGATTTGTGTATGGTGAATGATTCTTGCATCTGTGGAATAAATCTCATGTGATCATGGTATATGATCTTTTTAATGTGTTGTTGAATTTGGTTTACTAGTGTTTTGTTAAGGATTTGTTCATTGGGAATATTGGCCTGAATGTTTCTTTTTTTCCTGTACAGCAAAGAAAATAATAAAAAAGTGAAGAGAAAACCTATAAAATGAGAGAAAGTATATGCAAATTATGTATCTTAAAAAGTGTTAATATTTATACTACATAAGAAACTCAAGCAAATCAGTATTAAAAAACCATAAATAATTCAAATTAAAAATGGGTAAAAGACCTGAGTAGACATTTCTCAAAAGGAGAAATACAAATGGACAGCAGAAATGTTCAACATTTGAACCACATATTCAACATATGAAAAAATGTTCAACATCCCTATCATTATAGAAATGCAAATTAAAACCACAGTGAAGCATTACCTGCTCCAGGTTAGAAGGGATATTACCAAAAATAAAAAAATAATAATAAATGCTGGCAAGGATGCAGAGAAAAGGAGACTCTTACATACTGTTGGTGGGAATAATAATTAGTACAGCCATTAGGTAAAATAGTATGGAGGTTCCTCAAAAAATTAAAAATGGAATTACCACATTTTTCAGCAACTTCATTACTGGGTATACATCCAAAGCAATTAAAATTGTAATTCCAAAGAGACGTCTGAATGCTCACGTTTATTGCAATGCTGTTTACAACAGCCAACATACAGTGTCAACCTAAATGCCCATCTAACAATGAATGGATCAAAAAATGTGACATATGTTTATGCGTGTGTGTTTGTAATATATACGTGTGTATATATATAGTGTGTGTATATATGTGTGTATATATGTGTATATACATGTGTGTGTATGTGTGTATGTATACACTTAATGGAATACACACATACATAATGGAATACTATTCAATCATAAGACAGAATAAAATCCTGTCATTTGCAGCAACATGGATGAACTTAGAGGACGGTATGCTAAGTGGAATAAGCCAAGCACAGAAAGACAAATACAGCATGATCTGATTCATATGTGGAATCTCAGAAAGTTAACTTTTAGAAGTAGTGAAATTGGATTGATTACCAGAAGCTGGGGAATGTAGTGGGGAGAGGGGGATTGGAAGACATTGGTCATTGGCTATAAAGCTACTGTTTGACAGGAAGAGTAACATTTTTTGTTCTATTATATAGTAGGGTGACTATAGCAAATAACAGTTTATCGTATATTTCGAGAAGATAGCTGGAAAAGAAGAATTTGAATGTTGTCACAACAAGGAAATGTTAAATGTTTAAAATAGATGTGGCAATTATCCTGATTTAATTTTTACACGATGTATACACGCATTGAAACATCTCATTGTACCCCACAAACCTGTATAATTTTTATACATCAATTATAAATTTAAAGCATTCTATTAAAAACATATATATGGGGCCTAAATTTTTGCTATTATAAAATAATACTATGTATATTCTTATACATGTATCTTTGTGAAATTTCCTAGGGACTGACTATGCATGTCATTTCTTAATGTAGACATACACACTAATCATTTATCTCTTCCCCTGGCAATGAATATGATTCTTTTTCAGGTTGTAACTGTTATAAACAATGGGTAAAGCAAATATGCACAGGTCTTTTTCTCTTGTACGTATGTGATAAGTTTGGTACAACTTATAGATTTGTTAATAGTGCACAGTTGTTGTCTACAGTGGATATATGAGTTTCTCATTTCTGCATATCACTATCAAAGTGTAATTTGCTCACACTTCAACTTTTGCCAATCTCATGGTTATAATGATATATTGAGTATATTTGCACATTTCTTCACATAATTCCCAGGAAGAAGAACTATATTTTGCCTTCTCTTTTTCTCTTCTGCTAAGTGTCTCAGCATTTTAGTCCCATGTTTGTTATATATATTTTTTAAGCTCTTAGTGATCTAATGAGTTTCTTTGTGCTACTTGCACAGGCTTTGGAAATACAGTCGGCCCTTTCCGTCAGTGATAGTTATCTTCTACATTCATCTTCTACATTCCCAGATTCAACCTACAGCAGATAGAATTTTCTTTTTCCTCTGAACTTTTTACTGGCCTCCTGCTCCCCAAAGGGTACCCTGCTTCTGCTTGCTTAATGTCTCAGAACTTTGATGCCGTTGGTCTCAGACACTACTTTACCATTCACTATCTGGCAGGTGGTTGTCTTTTGGATTGTTTGCATGGAGTTGCTGCTGTCCAGGGCATCACCAAGATTGAACTCCTCGCCATCTTCCAGTGGGCAGCGATAGATGGTGATCTCAGCCTCCAGTTTGGCCTTGATGTTCAGCAGGGCCTCTTACTGCTGGGCCTGGCGCTGTCCTTCCACCTGGGTCTGTGCCAGCTCTGACTCCAGGTGCAGCAGGATCCCGTTGAGCAGCTCCATCTGCAGGGTGTAGCAGGCCTCCAGCTCCCTAAGGCTGTTCTCCAAGCTGGCCTTCAGATTTCTCATGGAGTCCAGGTCGATCTCCAAGGACTGGACTGCATGTCTCAGATCCATGAGCGTCATCTCAGCAGCTCCAACCTCGACGGACTGCGTGGTGATCACTGTGGTGCTCTCCTCAATCTACTGAGACCAGTGCTTGTCCAGCTCCTCTCGGTTCTCCCAAGCCAGCTCATCATATTGGGCCCGGATGTCTGCCATGATCTTGGCGAGGTCCCACAGTCAACCCAGAGCTGGCAATCTGGGCTTGTAGACATTTTACTTCCCCTTCATGGTTCTTCTTCATGAAGATCACCGCCTCTCTGAGAGCCTTGATCTCTGTCTCCAGCTGGAGCTGAGTGACATTTGTGTCATCAGTGACCTTGTGGAGCCCATGTATGTCGCTCTCCACAGACTGGTGCATGGCCAGCTCTGTCTCATACTTGGCTCTAAAGTCATCAGCAGGAAGATGGGCATTGTCGATCTGCAAAATGATGTGGGGACCGTCCATGGTATTTGTGAAGATCTGAGCCCTCAGGTCTTCGATGGTCTTGAAGTAATGGTTCCGGTCTCTGACCTGGGGTCCCTTCTTCTCCTGGTGCTCCTGTATTTTGCTCTCTAGCTTCTGGTTAGTGGTGTCCACGCTCCTCCTTCTGTCCAGGTAGGAGGCTATACAATCATTCAAGCTTTTCATGGTCCCCTTCTCATTCTGGATGCCTCCCACTCCTGCCAGACCCACGGCCATCCCCACTGCCAGGCCCCGGGGTCCCATGACGCCCTGGAAGCTGGTGGAGTGGGATACGGAGATCTGGGAACCAGAGCCCCCAGGGCCTGCATAGATGCTGGCCGCGCTACTGACCGGCACCTTGCTGGGCGCCTAGACAGAGTTCAGGAACCAGTAGTTGGTGGAGAAGGTGGAGCGAGAGGTGAAGCTCATGCTTTTCTGGGAGGAGAGCGAGAGTACAGGACTCAGGCTCTCCCGACCACCAGAAAATATTTTTTAATGGATAGTTTCGTCTGTACTGAACATGCACAGACTTCTTTTTTCTTTTTATCGTTCTACAAAAAATACAAATATTTTCATAACATTTACATTGCATTAAGTATCATAAGTGATCTAGAGATGATTTAAAATATACGGGAGAATGTGTGTAAGTTTCACGCAAATATGATGTCGTTTTATGTCAGGGACTTGAGCATCCATGAATTTTGGTATCTGTGGGAGTCCTACAACCAATTCCTTAGGGATACCCAGGGACAAGTCCCTGATAGCGCCCCATGTATAGCTACATTTTCATCTGTTCTATTTGTTTCTGATGTACAGATTACTATGTGTAATTTTAAATAATATTAAACTTAAATGTTTTGTCTGTGTAGATTTGCTGTTGGTGTGTTGCTTAAAAATTTATTTGATATCCTCAAATTAAGAATACAGTTTTTATATATTTTCATTCAAATAATTGAAAGTTTTGTTTTCATATTTTATAACGAAATAATTAGATTTGTATGTGTCTGCGTGTATTTGTGTGTGTGTGTGTGTGTGTGTTGTAAAATCTAGTTTGTTTTATTTTCTTTTTTGGGTAAGAAATTATACCGTGATTAACTATATAATTACCTTTCCACTTTATACATTTTGTGACTGTTTCTTCAGACTTACAAGTTTATTTATATAATATCTTCTTGATTGCTTGCTTAATCATTCTTGTGGCACAGCACAGTAATTCCTCTATTATTTCTAATAAAATGGTATAAGTACTTTATATTGATATAGCTATGTTTTCTTTTTCAAATTGTTTTTTTCCTGCTGTATGTTTTCCCACCCTGCTAGGGTATTTTGTTGTAATGGAGTTTCCTTGGTCTTTTCATTTTGTCATGTTGATAAGCAATGTCACTTTTCTGTCATTGTCTAAAGTTTTTTTACTGGATTGACGATTACTTGTTGTCATATCAAATTTATGTTAATTTGATATGACAAGTTAATTTGATATGTTATATTCCTTGTATGTGGCTACAATTTCTAAATTATAAGAGTCTGCCTTCAGTGGTCTTAGGTGAGTGTTTCTGGGTAGGGAGTAATTATAATTTATGTTCAGAGAATTACTACATGCATTCCACTAAGAATGAAAGAATAGTTATTTAAAAGGAACTCTACACTTCTTGGTACTCCAAGTTCACACTCACTGCTTTGTGCTAGAAGTGAATACAGCAACAGTCTGCACTTTGGTGGCAGAGGAATAGACAGAGATGAGACTGTCGGATTTTGATCATTTAATCTAAAAATGCCCCAGTGATTAGTCACTTCAATTGGCTGTTTCTGACCTGCATGAAAATTACTAAAATCCATAATTAGCTGCTAAGATCTATTATGAAATGAGCTCTAGTAAAAGAAGGATCATGTCTGTCTTGTTCAAAATTGGATCTCCATAACTGTGCACATTGTAAGAAGTAATCTTAGGGTGCACTTACTGGAAACACATCTTGAGAAGAATTTATGTGCAAGTAGGAAACCAGTAAGGTCCTGAAGAAAGCAGGACAGGCAAGGGGACAAAGCCCAGCATAGGGGTGATTTTAATGAAAGTTCCATGGAGTGTAGCTTCAGCCTGACTTTGCAGGGGAAGTCTGGAATGTAAATTAAGACCTTTTTTTTTTCATACTCAAGTTAAGGAAATAAGCTTTTATACTGCTACAGTAATCAGTCATCTAGTGAAGGCCACACCTGGAAGATGTAAACTCTTAGGAAGCTCCAACAGTTTATGCATGGGGAAAAAGCAGCTTGAGGACAGGCCTCAGGAGAGTCACAGGTGCTCATAATTAGAAGCAGAGCAGAAGTACAGGAGAGATGAAGTGACCTGGGTTGAGAATTTCATATATCTGCTTCAGGAATCCCTTGCACTTGTGATGTCCCATTATACTTTATATTAAGTGTATTCCAACCAAACTTTGTTATTTTTTTTTTCAAGGTGGTGATTCATCATAATTCAGTGGAAAAATATAAAAGGAGAGGTTAATGAGATGCACAAAAGCCCTGCTGTTACAGTTGGTGCCAAGGCTATATTTATTTTTTCCTCCCTCTATCACCCATTTTAGATTTCCCTTGCCCTCAACCAGCACTTCTTGTCTAAGTGGCTTACTTTGTTGCATAATATACTGGTTTTCATAATTTTATTTAGGCCATGGTTGTTGTAACTTCCTATTTAGGGCTGAAATGGGCCATGGCATACTGTGATTGGCCCTAATGCACAAACCAATTGGCCTCATTCATCTTCATGATGAACAAGGTTAATTACAATATGAACAAGATAGTTCCTCTTTCCTTGCTACCTTTTTGACATGAGGATAACAAAATAACCTAGCAGCAGAGGAGCTTAAATTTAGTGAAATGCCTACTGTAACTTGGGTGGAAACGTCCCTCACTGGAATGAAGATCTCTGGACTGATAGAACTTTGAGTTTCAAAAGCAGAAAGCACAAACATTGCGAGTGATGGTGAGTGGCCCACTGCAGTGTTCATTCACCCATGATTTCTGGATACATGTGTTTTTCCCTTTGAGCACAAAACATCACTTGTCTATAATACACACTGCATGCTAACAGACAGTGCACCAATTTCACAGGATTTCTCTCCAAATTGACACTTTATATGAGGTATTATGGGGCTAGTTTCCTGGACTGCAAGATTAGCAGATTTTGGATAGTTCAATATGTGGTATAACCAGTACTTTCCATTGTCACGTGCCAATTTTCACATCTTTTTGGCGACACAGTGAATCACTTGATCAGAGACAATGTCATGTGCAATTGTATGTCAGTAAATCAGAGACCGTGGGTATTTCAATAGCCATGCTAGTAAAGACACCGTGAGACAGAAAAACAAATCCACATTGCAATACGCTTGAGTCTCAGTAAAGACTATTTAAAATATGTTTTAGGTGGATGGTGTTTGACATAATCAAATTGTCACATATGTTCCAGTTGATTATTTTGAGGGATAGTATTGTAGCATGGCTCTATACTGTCTCTCCTCCTGATGTATCTAGCACTCAGGAATGGCCATTGCTGCACACTGGGGGGATTTACCCTGACAGCATTCCTCTCAGGGCACAAATGTGTGAACATTTAGTGTACCAGAAGTTGGTTTTCAGCTTGTACAAACACACTGAATTGATCCATACATGAACACATGAATACATGATGCATGAATCAGACTTGGTTTATTTTTTTCTCCTCTAACAGTTGATCATAAAGTGTCTTCTATGAGGTTACAAGTGTCAGTTGAGGGAAAGACAGCCTTGAGTAGGTGCAGCGGCATGTGCTCATGGTCCCAGCTATTTGGGAGGCTGAGGCGGGAGGATTCTTTGAGACTAGGAATTTGAGGCTGTACTGGGCTGTAATGATTGCACCTGTGAATAGTCCCTGCACTACAGCCTTGGCGATATAGTGAGACCATATCTCTAAAGCAAGAACAAAAAAACAAAACAAAACAAAACAAAGCAAAACAAACAAACAAACAAACAAAGACCACCTTATCTACCACAGATTCATCTAGCACCACAAGATCTGTGTAGTAGTTAAGTTATATTTGTAAGCATCTACATGACAGCCAGGACTTTCCAGAAAGCCATCTATTCCTTTTATTTCCACTCAAAAATGGCATCCTTTTACACAATCTGTGAAGTGCATCAAGCTGTTAGTCTCAAATGCAATAATGTATCTTGTATCCAAAACCAAAGAAGGGTGACAATCACTATTATTCTTTAGAAAGTGTGAAGTGTAGTAACTTGGCCTTGCCTTAGAAGGGCTGTCCAGTGGGTTAGTCCTGGTCTTACGTGAAGCAGAATTCAAAACGAGATTAGAAGAGTAAGAGAATTGGTAAGGTGCGGTGGCTCATGCCCGTAATCCCAGCACTTTGGGAGGCCGAGGTGGGCTGATCATCTGAGTTCCGGAGTTTGAGACCAGCCTGACCAACATGGAGAAACTCCGTCTCTACTAAAAATACAAATAATTAGCTGGGTGTGGTGGCACATGCCTGTAACCCCAGCTACTCAGGAGGCTGAGGTCGGAGAATCATTTGAACCCAGAGATGGAAGTTGCGGAGAGCTGAGATCACGGCATTGCACTCAAGCCCGGGCAACAAGAGCAGCAAGAGCAAAACTCTGTTTAAAAAAAAAAAAAAAAAAAAAAAAAAAAGTAAGAGAATTATTGAAGAAAATATGTTGATGAAAAAAAAAGATGGGGAAGCGGGAGCTGGAGGAGGCTGGGGCACTGCTAGATCAAAATGATGATCTGAAATGAAAAACGAGATGGAAATAAGAAAAATAAAGAATCTGGCCATACGTAAACTAGTACTGAGTACTATCGCATGAACTGGATGCGTAATACTCCAATATCATACAGGGACAAAAACACTAACTGGCATTATAACACCTAGTCTGCACTGGGTATTTAGAGGGAGCAATTATATAACTCTTTCAGAGAGAAATAACAGCAATGGCAACTTCTTTCATTAAAAGTAAATTTATAAATTGTCTTATCTAATGAAAAAATCTAGTGTTAATAAGAAAGTCAATATTGTAAATAAATAAATGATCACCACATAATTTCTATTCAGATTATTAAACTAAAGACAATTTTAAAATACATTTAATTGGGGTGCCCAAAAATATAAATAAGGGATGACTAAGACAGAAAATGGCTTCATGAAATAAAAACAAGTAAATGTAAAACAAGAATAAATATCTATAAAAAACATATTGACTACATTGGAATATATATCTATACATTTATATATGTCTACATCATTGCTTATATCTATACTTAAATCACCATTGATAGCCATATATTTTTAAAATTAAAAGCTATACCATCCCATTACAAAAGGAGTACAGCAAACACACAGGCAACTAAAGTAGACCTAAACTCAAATCTGGAAACATTTATATATCTCAAAGGACATACAGACAACATTTAAGAAATCTAAAATATAGCTTGAGATACTCTGATGTAATTATCCCTATTTGGCAAATGAAAAGAAAAAATATCAAAGTACAGAGAAACTTTAAGTAACTTGCTCTCAGCCATGGAGCTAATAAATAATCAAGCCAGAATGTGAACATAGTGTCTCAATCCAGAGTCATCTTCTTAAATATGATTTTCCATTACATCTAATGTTGCTTATTATTCTAAAACTCTCAAAACAAAATACTCATTGCACATTGAGTAAAAATAAAAGTTGAGAATAGTGAGCTGCAAGAAACAGTATGACACCACAAATTGTAAATATTGATCTGTTTTAGTATAATAATTAACTATAAAAGTCACTATAAAAATGCTGAAATATGTAGTATGAAATAAGCAAAGAAAGTAAATAAGTTATGAAAAACTTACATGAAACTGAAATCAGAAGGGGAGAAAGAAAAACTTTTAAATACTTACAAGCAGAAAACATAAATATGTTGATAGAAGTTAAGTACCTTCCCTGCCTACTTCCTAATATTAAATATTCATATTGTTGTTTTAAGTTGTCTAATTACTTATTTTGATTTCATACAAAATAGTAAAACTTTTCATTTGCTTTAGCAAATTCACATGATTAGTATTCATTAATGAATAAGAAACATGAAATATTCCACTAGCATTCCTTTCCTTCTCTACCTTCTAATTGTTATTTCTCAAGTTGCTATATTCACACTAACAGGATTTGTAACATTTATATTTTTAGTTAACTGTTTAGGCATAATTTTAAATGTGAGGCCCACATTTGATGCTTTAACTAAAGTTGCTTTGTTCATTCTCTTAGGTGGTTGGATTTTACCATTACGTATTTTTTTTCTTTTTAGAAATAATTTAGTTGCTATGTAAAATTACGTGCTTACATTTATAAATTTTGGTAGATATTGCTGTTTTATCTGCATGTGGTAAGGAGAAAATGGAAGAATTTTATGTCCCCCACTATTGACAAAGAAACAATCACATTTATTTATTTGTTAACCTCATCTCTCATCTAATTAACTATAAATTATTTCTAGAGTACCTATCAGAAATATTGAATAAAAACGTTAAGACATGGAAGAGTACATATTGCATGATTTCTTCTATATAAACACAGTCAAAATAAGTTCGTAGATACACATAAGGATAGCATTTACCCTTGCACAGGTAATGACTCAAAAAAGGTAGAAGGGAGGATTAGGGATTTCTGGGAATGTTTGATGTTTTCATCTGAATGTTGGTTACATGACTGATTACACAGAAGTGATTTGGTCAAAATACATTGAGCTTTTAAATTATAACTTCAGCACCTTTCTGAATGAATATTATACTTCAGTAAAAAGTTTATGTTTTACAAAGACATATGAACATTTTACTTCTTTCTAAGCAGTATATGCTAAGTATATTATATTCCAAATCACATTCAGTGCTCACAAAATCACCATGTTATTTGCAATTATTCTTCTCATTTTATACATAAACACACATATACACTGAGAATTTTAGTGGTAGAGTGACTGGTACAATTGACCAGGCAGGAGGAAGTTCATCTGAAGATTTGAGCCTGGACTCTGCTGTCAGAGCCTGAGCTTGCTCCTGACTAGCAGCTGTGCTTTACTTCAGGCCATTTCCATGCCAAGAGAAGGCAACGCCCTTGCTAGAGTTCATCTGTTGCTAGAGTTCATCCAAAGTCTTGACATTTGTACCTCCCTCAACTTTAACATAATTCCTTTATGTGGTGCAAAACCTCTAATGAAATTTACTTTTGGCCTGGGAGTGGTGGGGATACTAACTACCCAAGAAAAGTTTTACCTGCAATCTCAATCATCAGTTTGCTTGTACATTTCCCATCTCTCTTAAGTCATCTTTTTTTGAAGTATGACGTTGTAAAAAATCAGGCTTTGTAAGAAATGTAAATCCAAAGAGTTAAATTATTTGCTTCTAACACAAATTATCATTCGAGGATTAAGAAAAGTTCTGATTTTAAAAAATCAAATTTAGCAGGCAGAAAGCATGAGCTTGTCTCAATAGAGTATTTCATGAGGGACAGTTTCTTAATGCAGATGAGACAATCTGTCTTTGCTAAAGAATGTTCTCTTTGGGGAAAAAATAGGTTCCATTTCAACACTCCACAAGTGATAAGTGAAGCATTTCAAAAATAGAAGCTCCTAGATGTGTTGATGAGACAATATGTCAGTGCTAAGAGAAAAAAAAAAAAACCTGCTTGAAAAGGCTAAACTTCACCCTGTCTCCACATGCCAGTTATTTAAATTTCTACAGCTGTGTAGCACAAACAAACCTTATGGTTTAGAAGCTGAAAGAAGAGGTGATCATTTTCATCCAGTAATTAATATTTAATGAAAAGTAGGTATTTCTACAAAATAAACATTGAATTAAAATTTCCCTTTTAACACAATAAGATCATACTTAACAAAAATACTTAATTTCAGAATTTAAAAGAAAATCATGTAAGAAATCAGCCCTACACAGATGAACAAAACATAAGTCACCTGCTGATCTTCACTGTGTTGAGATTATAAAGATATTAAACTTGAAATCAGGGAACCTAAATGTAATTATTATCGTATTTCTGTTTTCCCTATGTGATCTAAGACAGAATTCTTAACTGTCTGGTTGTCGGTATTTCAATTTAGGAAGATTAGGAAGTTGGATTAAATTCTCTTCAAGGTTTCTATAGCTCTGAAAATTTATGATTCCATGATATGCAAAAACATCCCACCACAACCTCATTTTTGTTTAAGAAAATTTACGTATCAGAGAGTTTTTGTGCATGCCATTCCCATTGAATTCAATATCTTTCTTACACTCTTGATTTAATTAATGCCTATTTATTTCTCTGGGACATAAAAGCCACATCTATAAGAAAATGTTCTCCCCAGATTAATGGCTATGCCAATTCTCTTAGTATTGATTCCCATTGGTTTTACACTCACTCACTCATGTCACACTATATAAAAAGTTATAAAAAAAAAAAAAAAGGTTCAAGTGAAAATGGATAAAGAGAACAGTCTGTCCAATGACCCCATGTTTACAAATAATATTAATGAAGGACCTAGGGTTTTTAACAAAATCTGATGGAAAAGGACCTATTCCTATTCTCTTCATTTAACCTAGGAAAACCCTGGGCCAACCTGGACTGCTCTTCCTTACTTCCATCTGAAGAAGACAATTGAAAACAACAAATCCTTTATCTTGGTTTTATATTTTCCTTCACCTTTGTTGTTTTTCTATCTCTGCCTGTTATTATACTGAGAATTTGACTATTTAAATAAAACTTTGGTCAAAATCTGATTCCTCATGCTTTGCAGAATTTGTTCAATTTCCTTTTATTCATGTATTCTGGTAGAAAAGCCAAAACTAATCTTATATATTACTTTGTAATAGCCCAAAACACCTCACAGAGATTTTCATTTGTACATTTTTACCAGATCACATTCATTTGTGTATGTTTTCTACATTTTCATTCATGTAAATTGATTTTTAAATTTGTATAAATTTAATGGGATTCAAGTTCAATTTTCCTACATTAACAGATTGCATAGTGGTGAAGTCAGCGCTTTTAAGATATCCATCACCCAAATGATGTATATTGTCCTTATTAAGTACTTTCTCATCTACCACATCCTTCCCACTCCCTTACTTTTCTAAGTCTCCATCACCTCTCATTCCACTCTCTACATCTTTGTGCACACATTATTTAGCTCCCACTTATGAGTGAGAACATGTCATATTTCTTTATTCTGTCTCATTTATTTTACATAAGATAACGGCCTCCAGCTCTAATATGCTTTGCTCTGTGTCCCCACCCAAATTTCATTTCAAATAGTTATCTCCATATGTCAGGGAATGGACTTTGTGGGAACTGATTGAATCATGGAGATGGATCCCCTCATGCTATTCTCATGATAATGAGTTCTCATGAGAGCTGATGGTTTTAAACATGTTTGGCTGTTCTTCCTTTACTCTCTCTCTTGCCGCCTTGGAAGAAGGTGCCTGCATCCCCTTTGCTTTCTGCCATGATTATAAATTTCCCAAGGCTTTCCCAGCCATGTGAAACTGTGAGCCCATTAAACCTCTTTTTTTTTTTTTAATTACTCATGCTCAGGTAGTATCATTATAGCAGTGTGAAAACAGACTAATACTGGAAATTGGTACCAGGAATGGGATACCACTATAAAGATAACCTGAAAATATGGAGGTAACATTGAAACTGGGTAACAGGCAGAGGTTGGAAGAGTTTGAAGGGCTTGGAAGAGGACAGGAAGATGTGAGAAAGTTTGGAACTTCCTAGAGACTTGTTGAATAGTTTTGACCAAAATGCAGATAGTGATATGAATGAAGTCCAGGCTAAGGTGGTCTCAGATAGAAATGGAGAACAGATTGGGAACTGGAGCAAAGGTCACTCTTGCTGTGCAAAGAGACTGACAACATTTTTCTCCTCCTGCCCTAGAGATCCATGGAACTTTGAACTTGAGAGAGATGATTTAGGGTATCTGGTGGAAGAAATTTCTAAGCACCAAAATATTCAAGAGGTGACCTGGCTTATTCTGAAAGCATTCAGTTATATGCATTCACAGAAAGATGGTTTGAAATTGGAACTGATGTTTAATAGGAAAGAAGAGCATAAAGGTTTAGAAAATTTGCAGACTGACCATGTGGTAGAAAGAAAAACCAATTTTCTGGGGTGAAATTCAAGCCAGCTGCAGAAATTTGCATAAGTAACAAGGATTCAAGTGTTAATAGTCAAGACAAAGGAGAAAATGTCTCCAGGGTAAGTCATAAATCTCACAGCAGCCCCTCGCATCACAGTCCTGAAAGCCTAGGAGGGAAATATGGTTTTGTGGGTCAGACCCAGAACCCCATTGCTCTGTGCAGCCTTGGGACTCCATGCCCTGTGTACCAGGAGCTTCAACTCTAACCATGGCTAAAAGGGGTCAACATACAACTCATGCTCCTGCTTCAGAGGGTGCAAGCCCCATGGCTTCGCAGCTTACATGTGGTGTTGAGCCTGTGGGTGTGCAGATGACAAAGGCTGTGCTTTGGAAGCCTGCATCTAGATTTCAGAGAATGTATGGAAATGCTTAGATGTCCAGGCAAAAGTCTGCTGCAGGGGCAGGGCCATCATGGAGAACCCTTTCTTAGGCAGTGAGGGGGGAAAATGTGGATATGGGGCCCCCACACAGAGTCCCCATGGGGGCACTGCCTAGTGGAGCTATGAGAAGAGGGCCACCATCCTCCAGACCCCAGAGCTGTTTATCCACCAACAGCTTGCACGTGTGCTTGGAAAAGCTACAGGTACTCAACGTGAGCCCATGAAAGCAGCCACAGGGGTTGTACCCTGCAGACCTACAGGGGTGGAGCTGCCCAAGGCCTTGGGGTGATCAACATGCCCAGGATGTGAGACACGGAGTCAAAGGAGATTATTTTGAAGCTTTAAGATTTAATGAGTGCCCTGTTAGGTTTTAGACTTGCATGGGACCAGTAACCCCTTTGTTTTGGTCAATTTCTCCCATTTGGAATAGGACATATACTCAATGCCTGTTGTATCTTTGAAGTAACTAACTTGCTTTTTATTTAATGGGCTCATAGGCAGAAGGGACTTGCCTTGTCTCAGATGAAACTTTAGACTTTGACTCTTGAGTTAATACTGGAATAAGTAAGACCTTGGGGATTGTCGTGAAGGCATGATTGGTTTTGAAATGTGAGAATGCTGTGAGATTTGGGAGGGACCAGGGACCGAATAATATAGCTTGACTCTGTTCCCCACCAAAATTTCATCTCAAATTATAATCCCTACGTGTCAGGGGAAGGAGTTGATGGGAGGGTATTAAATCATGGGGACAGCTTCCCCCATACAGTTCTCCTGATAGTGAGTGAGTTCTCCCAGAATTAGTGGTTTTCGAAGTGTTTGGCTGTTCCCCTTTCGCTCTTTCTGTCTCCTGCTGCCTTGGAAGAAAGTTCCTGCTTCCCTTTCACCTTCTGCTATGAGTGTAAGTTCCCTGAGGCCCCCCAAGACATGTGGAACTGTGAGTCAATTAAACCTCTTTTTAAAATAAATTATTCAGTCTCAGGTAGTATCTTCATAGCAGTGTGAAAATGGATTAATACAAGTTCTTTCCATGTTGTTGCAAAAGATGCTTGATATAGTTTGGATTTTTTTTTTTCCCTATCAAATCTCATGTTAAAATATAATCCCCACTGTTGGAGGTGAGGTCTGGTGGGAGGTGATTGGATCATGGGGGCTGGTTTCTCATCAACGGTTTATCATCATCCCATCTCCTTAGTGCTGTCCTTACAATTGTGAGTCAATTCTCATGACATCCTCTCTCTCTTTCTCCTGCTTTCAATATGTGACATTTCTGTTCCCACTTCACTTTTCACCATGATTATAAGTTTCCTGAGCCTCCCAACCCCATCCCCAGAAGCTCAACAGATGTCAGGACCATGCTTCCTGTTCAGCCTGCAGAACCATGGGCTGATTATACCTATTTTCTTTTTAAATTACCTGTCTCAGGTATTTCTTTACAGTAAAGTAAGAATATCATAATACAACATGATTTCATTATTTTGTAATATTTAATTATATATATGCATATATATGTATATATGTATATATGTGTGTGTATATATGTGTGTGTATATATGTGTGTGTCTATATGTGTGTGTGTGTGTATATATATACATGCCACATTTCTTTGTTCAATCACCTACTGATGGAAAATTAGATTGATTCCATATCTTTGCTCTTGTGAATAATGCCATGATAAAATACATGTTTGTTATCTTTTTGATGTAATGATCTTTTTCGCCTTGGATATATACTCAGTAATAGGATTGCTGGATTGAATGGGTTTAAATGAATTCTACTTTTAGTTCTTTGATAAATGTCCATACTTATTTTTGTTGTTTTTCTTCTATCTCTATTTTGAATTTCTATTTAAATTGTGTTGGACATCATAAATTTCCTGAGGATTTAACTTATCCTCTAATACCAAGAACAACCTGTCTTTGTGGATTTTTAATCTGTTTTTGTGCAATTGTTCAGACTGCTCACTCCATGCAATTATGGCAGTTTACAGAAATAATTAAAAACGGCATCTCTGTGGGCAACATTCTTTCATCATTTCAGCATGTCATGCTTACCTGTTACAATTATGTTTCTGTGCTCTTTTTTTAAACATTAAAAAATATGGGTAATAGAATTTACCTGCTTTAGTTATGTTGAACTAGAAGTCTCTACTTGGACACTAAAATTGCAAATTTGGAAAGTAGAGCATGTCATGTTAATGACATATAAATCATATAAAAATCCCAAGTTTGAAATAAATAAACATGTCTCTTTGTTCATGAAACAATGATTTATTCCTGATTTTAAAGATGTTATAAAATCAATAGCTTTCTTATTTCTACTGTCACCTGGAGGTGATGTATTAATATTGCTGTCATTGTTTTACTTGGCCTGACAACTCATATCTAATGCAGAAAAACAACTTGTTTCTTGTCTAATGCATTACTGCTATGTGCAGTCATCCATTTGTGATCAATACACTGGTAGCAACACCTCCACTTATTCCTGCTGCTTAGCACATATAAACATAATGGTTTACAGCAGCAAAAACTAATGATCTATAGATACACATATAAAAATAAGTAATCTTAACAATCACATTTATGGAAGTAAAACAATTTGGAAGTCTAATAATATGTGTAAAGTGTTGTAAAATATTCAAAACATAAGTATATATTTATATGTAATAGTATAAAACATGCATAGGGCTAATTAACCCTGTAATCATGATGTGTAAGGCAATGGAACATGGAACTATTACTGTATTTGTAATCATTTTTACTGTATAGAGCCAACTGAAGCAAATGTGGCAAAATACTAAACTTAAAAAAGCTAGGAGATGGAAAAGAAGCAAAATAAAAGACTGGTTCACTTGAAAACATGCAGATAAAAGTCCACCTGAAATTCTGATGCAAAGGCATGTTATATATTTGTAATCTTGATTATGTCACTTTATATCCTTTATTATGAGTTTCTTCATCTATTTCTGACTGTCTAGGTCTCCTTATGTGTTGGGTTCTCGTTTTGTTTTGTTTTTTTTGTTTTTTTTTGAGATGGAGTTTTGCTCTTGGTGCCCAGACTGGAGTGCAACAGCACAATCTCGGCTCATTGCAACCTCCACCTCCCAGGTTCAAGTGATTCTCCTGCCTCAGCCTCCCAAATAGCTGGGATGCCACCACGCCCAGCTAATTTTTTTTTATTTTTAGTATAGATGGGTTTTCACCCTGTTGGCTGGGTTGGTCTCAAACTCCTGACCTCAGGTGATCTGCTCGCCTTGGCTTCCCATTCTAATATTAAAATATGTACTATTAAATGTGTTATCCTAAATTATAAAGTTAAGCTTATCAGGATTAGTTGAAAATGTCAAGATTCAAGCTTTACAGAATAAAGGAATGTTAAAGAATACATAGCAACAGAATTACCTTAGTTGACCCTCCAGGTGTACTAAATGATCAGATATTCAGGTTTTTTTTTCAAGTTTTACTGAAATATCAGGCTCTCAGATAATTTATATTTAGTTCAATATATTTGTTTAAAATACAGATAACTCAAACTTGTCATTTTCAAGTGTCAAGATTTAGTTGTGTCAATTGCTTGTTAGACAATTATAATAATAAAGTATCAAAGTACAAAACCCTAGAGCTCATTCCTTAAAATATATGTCTTACCCATATTGGAAAAAAATACAATATATATCATAAAGCAATATCTCAAACAATTCAACATATTTCTAGGTTACTAACCAAAAGGCAGGTTTTAACCTTGTGGTCACTCAGTGAATTACTGAAACCTTGAGAAGAGACTAGATCTTCTGAGTTTCTGCCAAGCATCTGTTCAAATCACAGAAGATGTTGCTTAATAGCCATAAACATTAATTCATCAAATTATTATTTCAGTAATTACTGATTATTATCATTTTTAGGGCTAGAAGAATGTTTTCTTTGATTTTAATTTATGCCTAACAGCTATCACAGAAAACAGACATTCAATAAATTGTTGCTGAATAAATGAACATACATTTGTTGTGTGTAGGAACTCATGTTATCTTTTAAAAACTTTTGTTTTATTTATTTATGTATTCATTCTTTTATTCATTTATTCATTTTAGAGACATGGTCTTACTTTGTTGCCCAGCCTGAAGTGCAGTACATTCATAGCTCCCCTGACTGTTTTATTTATTTTGTTAGTTTTTTTGGAGAGGAGATCTCGCTACATTGCCTAGCTGGTTTCAAACTCCTGACTTCAAGCAATCTTCCTGCCTTGGCCTCCTGAAGTATTGAGATTACAGACATGGGTCACCACACCTGGCCCTGTTTTATTTTTAACTGATGAATAATAATTGTATATATTTGTGGGGTGTGATGTGATGTTTTAACACATGTAGACATTGAAAAATGATCATGCTAGCTGTTTTAAATATGTTATGTTATATAATCTCAGTACAATCCTATGAGTAAAATAGCATTACTTTTCTGCTCTCTTGATGAGACATTAAAGAATTTTCCTAGGTTCATACAATGTCGGAGCCAGGATTCACACTTTAAGGATTTTGACTCCAAACCAGTGATTATTTGTTCCCACATAGTAATGCCTGACCAAATCATGTCACCCTATCCTAAAAATTTATTTTACATTACTCTGCAATGAACACACATGAACACTATACAAAATACAATGTTCTAAAATGAGGCCGGGAGTGGTGACTCATGACTGTAATCCCAGCACTTTTGGAGGCTGAGGCGGGTGGATCACCTGAGTTCAGGAGTTCAAGACCAACCTGGCTAACATGGTGAAACCCTGTCTCTAACAACAACAACAACAAAAATACAGTGTTCTAAAATAACAGACACATTAAATTACTTGAGTTAAATACTTATGTACATACATTCTACAAAAATCTAGTTTTGTGGAAATTAAATTATTAACATATCATATTATTGCAATGTAATATGATTTAGCATGTTAGTTTATTCAATACTATATTTTTATTTCAGTAATCAAAATTTTCTAACTGGAGGAAAATATCAAATGTTATTGCATATGAACATAGGTGCAAAGATCCTTCAAAATATCACTGAATCAAATGTAACATTGTGAAAGGGCATGTGTTACATATTAAAATCACATGGAATTTGTTTCAAGAATAAGAGAAGGGCTCAATATTCATAAATAAATTAATTCATCATGTTAATAAATTGCATAAGAAAAATCAAAAGATGCAAAGAAAACATTCAACCAAATTAAACACCCATTTATGATTATAAACTCTCAAAATACTAGAAATAGAAAGAAACTTCATTAACATAAAACCAGGTTATATACAAAAACCTATAGGTACATTATATTTAAATGCGAGCGAATGCAACTTTCCCTTTAAGATTAGGAACAAATCAAGTGTTCAAGTGTGTTTTGCCTCTTCATTCTCCTTCAATGTCTCCTTAACCAGTGCAGGAAATCAAAAGAATATAGATAGGAAGGAATAATTAAAATTGTATTTATTTGCAGATAAACTTGTTTTCAATGTAGAAAATTCTGTGTTTGTATGCTAAACATTTTAATATGATATTATGTTGTTAAACTTGATATGTTAGATAGTTAATTTATCTAAAAATACAATTACAATTACATTGGATTAAAGTTTATAAAATACTGCCAACGATTTCCCATACTATTCCCATCTACATAATGAATATTTTCTAAGCTAATATAGCAGATGTATGTGTTAATTTCTCTTTTGCTCTAAGCATTTCAGAATAATTTTTCTAATGAATAAGTCCAAAGTTACTTCATTGACTTGATCATTATACTATTCAAGCAGTTGTATAAAAATGGAATCTTAATCCTCACCTACTTTTTTTTTTCCCCCTTTTTTGACATGGAGTATTGCTCTGTCGCCCAGGCTGGAGTACAGTGGCACTATTTTGGCTCACTGCAACTTCCGCCTCCCAGGTTCAAGCAATTCTCCCTGCCTCAGCCTCCTGAGTAGTTCATATTACAGGCGCCCGCCATCATGCTTGGCTAATTTTTGTAGTTTTAGTAGAGACTGGATTTCGCCATGTTAGCCAGACTGGACTCGAACTCCTGACCTCAGGTGATCCACCCTCCTCAGCCTCCCAAAGTGCTGGGATTACAGGTGTGAGCCACTACAACTGGCCAATCTTCACCTACTTTAAAAGCAGGGAACAATAGGTCTAGTCTCATATGCAAGAAATAAAGATTCAGTTTCCTTGGGTTTAGAAACTGTCAGAAATAAATACCTAGAAAGAAAGGAATAATTTATAAAAGGATTACAAGTACCTAAAATTGCAGTGAGAGTTTTATAGTTTGTTTCAAACAAATTATTACAAATAAATAAATAAATGAGTTATAAAGTAAATACTACTATATCAATACATCTGAGCAAGCATACATTAAAGTAATAAAATACTAATTTTAATTAATTGGTCCAATTATGTTTAATATTAGCCTAAAGGATTTGTTTTTATTTTTATTTGTGTATTTATTTTTATTACACTTTAAGTTCCAGGATACATGTGCACAACATGCAGGTTTGTTACATATGTATATATGTGCCATGTTCGTGTGCTGCACCCATTAACTCATCATTGACATTAGGTATATGTCCTAATGCTGCCCTCCCCCCTCCCCCCACTCCATGACAGGCCCTGGTGTGTGATGTTCCCCACTCTATGTCCAAGTGTTCCCATTGTTCAATTCCCACCTATGAGTGAGAACGTGCGGTGTTTGGCTTTGTGTCCTTGTAATAATTCGCTCAGAATGATGATTTCCAGCTTCATCCATGTCCCTGCAAAGGACGTTAACACATTCTTTTTTTTATGGCTGCATAGTATTCCATGGTGTATATGTGCCACATTTTCTTAATCCAGTCTGTCATTGATGGACATTTGGGTTGGTTCCACTTCTTTGCTATTGTGAATAGTGCCACAATAAACATACATGTGCATGTTTCTTGATAGCAGCATGATTTATAATCCTTTGGGTATATACCCAGTAGTGGGATGGCTGGGTGACATGTTATTTCTAGTTCTAGATCCTTGAGGAGTCACCACCCTGTCTTCCACAATGGTTGAACTAGTTTACAGTCTCACCAACAGTGTAAAAGTATTCCTATTTCTCCACATCCTCTCTAGCACCTGTTGCTTCCTGACCTTTTAATGACTGCCATTCTAACTGGTGTGAGATGGTATCTCATTGTGGTTTTGATTTGCATTTCTCTGATGGCCAGTGATGATGAGCATTTTTTCATGTGTCTGTTGGCTGCACTTCTTTTGAGAAGTGTCTGTTCATATCCTTTGCCCACTTTTTCATGGGGTTGATTTTTTGTTTTTTGGTAAAGTTGTTTAAGTTCTTTGTAGATTCTGCATATTAGCTCTTTGTCATATGGGTAGATTGTAAAAATTTTCTCCCATTCTGTAGGTTGCCTGTTCATTCTGATGGTAGTTTCTTTTGCTGTGCAGAAGCTCTTTAGTTTAATTAGATCCTATTTGTCAA
>NW_016817209.1:159142-177517 GCF_001698545.2 Rhinopithecus bieti | reverse complement strand
ATCATGTCATCTGCAAACAGGGACAATTTGACTTCCTCTTTTCCTAATTGAATACCCTTTATTTCTTTCTCCTGCCTGATTGCCCTGGCCAGAACTTCTGACACTATGTTGAATAGTAGTGGTGAGAGAGGACATCCCTGTCTTGTGCCAGTTTTCAAAGGAAATGCTTCCAGTTTTTGCCCATTCAGTATGACATTGGCTATGGGTTTGTCATAAGTAGCTCTCATTATTACAAGATACGTCCCATTAATACCTAGTTTATTGAGAGTTTTTAGCATTACGGGCTGTTGAATTTTGTCAAAGGCCTTTTCTGCATCTATTGAGATAATCATGTGGTTTTTGTCTTTGGTTCTGTTTATGTGATGGATTGCATTTATTGATTTGCATATGTTGAACCAGCCTTGCATCCCAGGGATGAAGCCAACTTGATCGTGGTGGATAAGCTTTTTGATGTGCTGCTGGATTCAGTTTGCCAATATTTTATTGAGGATTTTTGCATCAATGTTCATTAGGGATATTGGTCTAAAATTGTCTTTTTTTGTTGTGTCTCTGCCAGGCTTTGGTATCAGAATGATGCTGGCCTCATAAAATGAGTTAGGGAAGATTCCCTCTTTTTCTGTTGATTGGAATAGTTTCAGAAGGAATGGTACCAGCTCCTCTTTGTACCTCTGGTACAATTCGGCTGTGAATCCTTCTGGTCCTGGACTTTTTTTGGTTAGTAGACTATTAATTACTGCCTCAATTTCAGAGCCTGTTATTGATCTATTCAGGGATTCAATTTCTTCTTGGTTTAGTCTTGGGCAGGTGTTTGTTTCCAAAAATGTATCCATTTCTTCTAGATTTTCTAGTTTATTTGTGTAGAGGTGTTTATAGTATTCTCTGATGGTAGTTTGTATTTCTGTGGGATCAGTGATGATATCCCCTTTATCATTCTTTATTGCATCTATTGATTCTTCTCTCTTTTCTTCTTTATTATTCTTAGCAGTCTATCAATTTTGTTGATCTTTTCAAAAAAACAGCTCCTGGATTCATTGTTTTTTTGAAGGGTTTTTTGTGTCTCTATCTCCTTCAGTTCTGCTCTGATCTTAGTTATTTCTTGCCTTCTGCTAGCTTTTGAATGTGTTTGCTCTTGTTTCTCTAGTTCTTTTAATTGTGCTGCTAGGATGTCAATTTTAGATCTTTCCTGCTTTCTCTTGTGGGCATTTAGTGCTATAAATTTCCCTCTACACATTGCTTTAAATGTGTCCCAGCAATTCTGGTATGTTGTATCTTTGTTCTCATTGGTTTCAAGGAGCATCTTTATTTCTACCTTCATTTCATTATGTACCCAGTAGTCATTCAGGAGCAGGTTGTTCAGTTTCCATGGAGTTGAGCGGTTTTGAGTGAGTTTCTTAATCCTGAGTTCTAATTTGATTGCACTGTGTTCTGAGAGACTGTTATAATTTCTGTTATTTTACATTTGCTGAGGAGTGCTTCCAACTATGTGGTCAATCGTGGAATAAGTGCAATGCGGTGTTGAGAAGAATGTATATTCTTTTGACTTGGGTTGGAGAGATCTGTAAATGTCTACTAGGTCTGCTTGGTGCAGAGTTGAGTTCAATTCCTGGATACCTTTGTTAACTTTCTGTCTCGTTGATCTCTCTAATGTTGATAGTGGGGTGTTAAAATCTCCTGTTATTATTGTGTGGGATTTATTTTTAAATGCATCAGTTTCAAATTTTCAACTGGATATTTTTTCCACATTGTTTACTGTTTTCACTGATTTTCGTTACTTAGTATAGGCTTGTATTTCCATTTTGTATTCTTCTTCTTCTGCCTAAAAAGCTTTGTTTACTACTTCTTACAGTGTGAGTCTACTGGTAATAAATTATTTTAGCTTTTGTATGTTTTAATAGTCTATATCATCTTCATTTGTGAAAAGTATGTTCACTGGTTATATATTTCTAGTTTATCAGAAGTTTTTGTCTTTCTGTAACTTAAAGATGCTGCTCTGCTGCAGTATTTCTAATAAGAAATATGTTGTCATTTTTATGTTAGTTCTTCTATGTGATGTGTCTTCTTTCTAGCTGTTTTTTAAAGTACTTTCTTTGTCACTGCTTTAGAGCAATTTGATTTTTATTTTTGCTTGGTATTGTTTTGTTCGTAATTCTGTGTTTGTAGTTTGTTGATATTCTTGGCTCTTTGGGATTATAGTTATCATCAATCTTGGGAAAATTGAGCCATTTTAGTTCATTTATTTGTTTCTGATTGTATTAGTTATAGTTTTCCAGAGAAATAGAAACATTAGGTAGTGTGTGTGTGTGTGTATACATAATATGTATATATTTTATACATACAATTTATATAAATTAAGAATAAATTAAGAGATTTATCATAAGAAATTGACTCACATGATTGTGAGGGCTGGCATGTCCAAATAGTCAGTGTGAGTCATCAAGCAGAGACCCAGGAGAGCTGATGGTGCAGATGAAGTCCAAATGCAGTCTGCAGATGAAGTCACTCTTGCTCCAGGAGCCTGGAATTTTGGTTCTCTCCAGGATTTCAATTTATTGAATGAGGCCCACCCAAATTATGGAGGGCAATCTGCTTACTCAAAATTTTCTGATTTTTTTAATAACACATTATTATTAACTAAAGTAACCATGCTGTACTTTAGGTCTACAGAAGTTATCCCTCTTTTAACTGAAAGTTTGTACACTTTGATCAAATACCTCTCCTCACCCCTGAATAAGACCCCAAACCCTGTTAACTGTCATTCTACACTTACTATGAGTTCAACTTTTTTTGTTATATTCCAGGCATAAGTGAGACCATACAGTATTAATCTTTCTGCATCTGGCTTATTTCACTTAGCATTATGTCTTCCAGTTTATCTATATTGTCACAAATGGCAAGAAGTTCTTCATTTTTAAGACTTAGATATCTTAGAAGAAGAAACAAATCCCTTGGATAATGTTTACTATTCTCTTGGATAATATTACTAATATTACTATTAATATTAACTATTAATATTTAATACAAATTCTATGATATAAAGTTCACAATACTTAAATACTATGATATAAAATGAATCCCTCTTATTTTAAATGAAGGGGATAAGAGGGGGAAGAAGACAAAGACATTTGCTATATATATACACACAGACATAGTTACAACAAAATAAGGAGAGAATAGTCACGACATTACAGGGACTCAATGTTGGTCTCTGCTGCATTCAGCAGAAGCTTAGCCAGGTTGACGGCAGCTGTTCATATTTTTGGGTCCATGCATAACTTCCATCCCTGCCACCATGGCCAATTTGTTCATTGGGCAATGACAAGGATGGCTGGCAAAAGAGGCTGACTTGTATCCATAGTTATTCACTCAATTGCTAAATTATGTCTCTTATTTAATACCACTTGGTGGTCACTTCCATGTGACACAAACATCTTCACATTTTTCACTCATTTGTAGAGGTCTATCTACAAAGCTCTTCTCCAGATTTTCTTGTCCATTTTTCCCTTGTGTTCCTTCTAAGTCTTAAAGCATCCAGTCAAACCATTGAATACAGCCCAAGAATCAGTACCTATTCATAGGTCTGACCATTTAGTCTTCTAAGAAAAGTGAATAGCTGGGTGCACTGCTTGAATTTCTGTACACTACAAAGATTTATCTTCACTACTTTCATTCAGGGATGTACAGAAAGAGGTTGTGGTGCTTCAGCTGATCACTTTCAGATGGTGGTTAGAATCATGCAAACTATCTGTAAACCAAGCCTGAGTTTTATCTTCCTCTGTTAACTGATCTTAGGTAATTATTTGTAAGGCCATAGGTGCATACTGGGAGAGCGAAGATAGTATAGCAGGAATGGGGACCATTGACTTCAGGCCACTTTTTCATTTAACTTACTTGTGCCTTCAGGGATGGCTCAGGTCCAATCTCGTATATGCAACTTTTATTTGAGAAAAGAGTGTTGGTGTACGCCTGGATTTATGGATTACTGAGTAAGATAATAGCCAATTTAGAATGGAAAGCTCCGACTACATGGTAACTTGGTGGCCCACGGTTAATCATTCTATCTCTACTAATGCACTGCAGCAGACCAAAAGCTGTTCCCCAAAAAGTAGTTGTCTGCAGAAGATGGCATGGCTTTGCTCAAAAATTGTGAGGGCCTTATCTGTGATACATCTATAAGGGCCTGCCAAAGGCTTCCACCAGCATTCTTATCTGCCACTGACACTTTAAGAATCTGCTTGATCATATGGGTCAAATGGCAGAGCAGCTTGTAAGGCATCCTGGACCTTTTGCAGAGTCTACTCCTGTTCTGTGTCCTACTCAAAACGAGTAACTTTCCAGGTCACTTGGTAAATGGGCCAGAGTAACACACTTGAATGAAGAATATGCTGTCTCCAAAACATAAACAGGTTCATTCGGCATTGTATCTATATTTTGGTTGTGGTGGGGCCAGATGTAACCACTTATTCTTCACCTTAGAGGGTATTGCCCCACACCACAGGGTCTCTGAAATTTTCACTGATGTACAAGTCTCCTGAAATGTTGTGAGATTTATTTAACATCCTTAGGACCTAAAAGTCTTACCTGTAAGTCTAGAGTAGTTGCTACTCCTTGATCCCTCATTCCAATCAGCATAAAGTAATCAATTTAATGAACCAGTGTGTGATAGCTTATGGAAAAGAAAGAAATTCAAGATTCGTGTGAATTAAATAATGACATAGAACTGGAGAGTTTATATACCCTTGAGGTAGAAAAATGAGAGTGTATTGCTGGCCTTGCCAGATAAAGGAAATTGCTTATAGTTGGCCTTATGACTAGAAATGGAGAAAAAGTCATTTGACAGACTAATAACTGCATCCCAATTACCAGAGAATATGTTAATTTGCTGAAACAATAAACCACATATAGTATAGCTGCTGCAATTAGAGGGACCACCTAAATAAATGAAAATCCTTTGTCATTCTCCAAGACCCATCTGTCTTTTTCATAGGCCAAATGAGATTGTTGTATAGAGATGAGGTTTGAATCACCACTCTTGCATTTTTCAGTAATTGATGGTGGCACCAATCTTAGCAATCCCTCCAGGAAAACGGTATTGTTCCTTATTTACTATTTTGCCTGGTAGAGAAACTTCTAGTGACTCCCGTCTGCCATTTTCCACCATAACAGCATACATTCCACAGGCCATGGAGCCAATAGAGGAATTCTGATAGTTTCTTAGTATATCTATTGCAATTATGCAGGCACCCACTGGGCTTATTGTGAGATGGACTAAGTGAAAACTTCATTGATCACCTGTCCTCCATAAGTTCTTACTCTTACTGATGGACCACAATAAAATTTTGGATTTCCTGAAATTAGTGCTATTTCAGAGCAAGTGTCTAGTAGTTCCTGGAAGATCTGATTATTCCTTTTCCCCAATGCACAGTTATCTTGATAAAAGACTATAGTTTTCTTTGGGGAAGCCTGAGAGAAATATTAACAATATAAATTTTTGGTAGTATACTATTTTTCTTTCTCAAAGGGATCCAGCCTCCCCTTTATTCAAGTAGTTCTACATCTATAAACTGGCTTAAGTCTGAGGATTGATTGAGAGGCTGTAACTCTCTGTTTTTATGATTCAGGTTTGACTTTTATTTGCTTTACCTCAAACTTTTCTGCTTATACACATCAAGTTAGAATTTTGTAGATTTTTCTATCTAGTTTACTTCTAGAATCACCATCATCAACTAGCTGATACCATGGTTCTGCGCAAATCAGACTACCGTAATCTGGAGTACTGTTTTAACTCTGTTGTGCATTATGGTAACTCTGCCCACTTTGTATTTGGTGGTTGGGTGCTGGCCCCTGCTACCTTGAGTGGGATCCAACTTCCCTCTTGCTACCTCAGCATTCATCTACCCTTATTGTATTTAGGTTTTCCAATTTAATGATTATGGTTCCCATTGTAAGCTCTGGCTAACAGAGAAGAGTAATCAAAGAGTTCAAGATGCTAGGGCTTTCCCCATAAATTTATTTCTCATAGTTGTGGTGAAATGTGTGTCTGTGAACACTTCAAGGTCAGGGGAATAGAGATCTTAAATGTCAAATCTACTCTACTATTTCAATCTCCCTAAGCCTTTAAATCCCTCTGGACCAATTCAAGTCTGAGAATTCAAGCTCACTCACTTTCTTCACCTTTGGTCCACATTTCAGTCAACTAACCAAGCAAATAGTCAGCACACTTTCTAACTCCCTGAGCTGCAACAATACAGAATCTCTGCTCAGTGGATCTTTATCAATACATTCATCCTGATTCAACTTTTTGTTACCTTCACAATTATCCTACCCTCTTAATATCCATTCCCATACATATCCCCCATATTTCTCTGTATATAAATTAGAAAACTCAGGTAGTTCTTTTGGAATGTAGCACAACTCTTCATGGGTCACACTTTGTACCTTTCCTCTAGGGGCCTGCTAGAACTTGCGTCTTGAGTAAGTTTAAAAGCAAAGGGAAGTGATAGGAATGGGTCCTGAGGAGAATTAGCATTGTTTTGCAAGAGAGCTGCTTCAGGGGATGCCATGGGAGTTTTCTCAGGCAATTCAGGGTTAAGCCTCTCAGGTGAGAATGAAGAGGCTGCATCAACTTGTGATGGAGATATTCCTTACACAGGCAAAGAAGAGTCTTTAGAATTTAAGAACTCAATTACCCAATCTTCACTAGGATCTTTCTACAAGTCTTCATTCTTGTTTTCAGGACCGCATTCCTTTCCAATCAATTTCCTCACTTTAATAATAGTCATACTGTGACACTTGGAGTTCAATTCACAATGTAAGTCGGCCATTCCAGCCATTCATAGAGTGTCATTCTGTTTATTTATTTATTTATTTTGAGACAGAGTCTTGCTCTGTTGCCCAGGCTGGAGTGCAGTGGTGCAATCTCAGCTCACTGCAGCCTCCACCTCCCAGGCTCAAGCAATTTTTGTGGATCAGCCTTCTTAGTAGCTAGGGATTACAGGCACACACCACCATGCCCAGCTATTGTTTGTATTTTTAGTATAGACAGGGTCTCACCATGTTGGTCAGGCTGGTCTTGAACTCCTGACCTGAGGTGATTGGCCCACCTCAGCCTCCCAAAGTGCTGGGAGTACAGGTGTGAGACACCATGCCTGGCCATAGAGTGTAATTCTAAGTTTGGTTTTCAGTAATCGCAACCCAGTAGCTACAGGAGGTAAGGGTCCTCTGTGAGGCCAGACATAGAAACTTTCAGGTCATATGTGCTGCTGTTAAGCTCAGAATTTGAATTCATGAACTCTTCCCACAGACACCCACTTTGTCTAGTTACATTAGGAACAATCTGCGAATCTCATATTCTTTAGTTTGACAAAAAACGTTCAAAAGTATCATATACATATCAGATCCTTGATTTTTATAAATATTTGATTAGGTGTACCCAAGGGCAATATTTTGCATATTAGCCAGATTATATCATGGGCTATTAGTGCTTTCTTTACTACTGAAAATAAAGTTACAGTTGTCTTTAAACCTAATTAGATTATATTAGTTTCAGAAACTCGAAAACCAACTCAGGAAATTTATTCTTAAGATTCTGTTTATTTAAACCACTGATAGTACCAAAATCTGTATTAATTAGGGTTCTCCGGAGGATAACAACCAACAAGATATATATGTGTAGAAAAATAAATTCAATATAAAATTTTGGTTTACGTGATTATGGAGACTGGCAAACACAAATCTGCAGCATGGGCCAGCCAACTCAATATACAGGGAGCCAATGGTACAGACAGTCTGGCAGCCAGCAGTCAGAGGCCCAGGAGAGTTAATGGTGCAAATGAAGTCTGAAGGCCAACAGAGGGAAACCCAGGAGATATAAGGCCGCATATAAAGTCTAAAGGCAGGCCGAAGGAGGCTCTTACTCCGAAAAACCAGTATTTTTGTTCCATTCAGTACTTGAATTGATTGAATGAGGCCCACTCATATTATGGAAGTCAATCTACTTACTTAAATCTCACTGACTTAAATATTATTCTCTCCCCAAAACACTATCGAAGTTGACATACAAAATTAATCATCACAATGCTTCATCTCTCTCCCCTCCTTAGTAACTCCAATTAAATGCATATTAGACCTTTGGAATGTATACCAAAACTTACTACTCTTCTTTCCATTTTATAATTTATTTTCAAATTTTAAAATTTTGAATAGTTTTTTTATTACTATATCTTAAATTTCACTTATATTTTCTCCTCAAATATCAAATCAGTTCATGTTAACCAGTGTATTTTTCATATTTGATAGTGCAGTTTTATGTCTAGGGATTTGATAGATGTGATTCTAACTAGATTATAAAGATAATCAACAGAAGTTGCTGATGGATTTCATATAGCTGGTAAGAGAACAAGAAAAGCCAATGATATATTCTCCATTTATGAAATGTGTAGCAACAAATGGACAATCTTTTTAGTTTTGTTCCATTTTGTGTTAGGATGCTGATAATCAGAATTAAAAGAATTCCATTTTGGACTTTTTTCTGGTGTTTATTAGATACTCAGGTAGAGACTCAAAAATCAAGAAGGTTCTAGAATAAAAGTTTGATTGGGGAATCTCAGCAGTGTAATTGGCATGCAAGTAGTTCTTAAAGTCTTAAAACTGAATTATATCATCAAGGGAAAAATGAATATAGAGACTGAAATCTTATGTTGGGAAGACGAAAAGAAAGTTACAAAGAAGATTGAAAAGAATTAGAGTATGAGATAGAAAGAAATGAGAAAATTGCATTATCTTACAAGCAAGCATAAGAGAGTCTATTTTTAAAAGAGGGAGTGAATTGCCTGGTTAATTTCAGAAGTTAAGTACATAGGACTGAAATTTTGCCTTCAGCCTTAGTGGCAGAGAACTCAGTAATTACCTTAGCTTTAGAGTTCCTTTTGATTACTAGAGATGAAAGCCTGATTAGAGTGACTTTAGAAAAAGTGAGTGACAAGGAATTGGAGACAATGAATATAGTCAAGAAATTTGAGAAGTTTTGTTCCGTATAAAAACAAAGAAATAAAATTGTATTTTGATGGTGAAGCAGTGTCAAAAGCATTTTAAAACATGAGGAAAAAAAACTGTTTTATGCTGGTAGGGATGATCTAGAAAACAGAAAAAAGCTGAAGATGAAGGAGAAAAAGAGGTTAATTACAGGTATGATAATTTGATTATGAAAGAGGAAATGGAATTGTATACAAACATGGAAATACAGAAGAGAGGAATCTGGAAGATGCTGAAATCCGCTTAAGAAATGGAAGTACAAGTTCTTCACCTATACTTGTTAATCTTTCTCTTCTCTTTCATAAAACTGTTTTTGCCTTATATATATATTTTTTTATTATGATGTTATGAGAGTTATTTTAACAGAAAATTTACCATTTGCATCGTAGTGATTTTCCCCTTACCATTTTGCATCTTTTGTGATATAAAAATTCATAACTCATCTTTCCTTTAGGCAATGTGTTTTTGTCCATTTCTTTGTGTTTGAACCCGGATATCCTTTAGATGTAAAGAATTCTTTGCTGCCACAGCAACATCTTATGTCATCGTATCTTGTGTCATCAAATTAGAATCAGCAAATGGATTCTTTTTCTTTTAGTTAGTGAGTTTTTCTTACCAGAACTTTGTATAATTAGAGTCAAAGTAGAATTATGTTAATCATCTATTGAGTATTCTTTAAATAATTTCCTTTTGTTCTGATGTTTCCTGCCCTCCATTTGATACACTGAATTGGTTTCAATTATTTTAAAATAACGTATCATTTTTTATTCCCCTTGTGATTACCTAGTTTTAATATCTATGTTGTTGTTTCCTATCAATTTAACAAATGTATTAATAACTTTATATTTCCTAAAATATACAATTTCCATCTTTTTTCAAGCTCTGTACCTTTGTATATGTGAATAGTTTAGAACAAATTTTATATACTTTAAAATGTGTACTTATCCCTGGATTCTGTTTTTAAGACAATATATTTGGCGAGAAGAAATTTCTCCTGGAAAATGGTGGCTAAGAAGGTATTTAACTTTATCATTTTTAGTACCATTTAAAATTTTTCATTATAAAGATTTCTTATTAATTTATGCATTATAAAATTTAAAAAATATATTCGTGTATGAAATGACTAAAATATATAAGAATTTGTGATCCAATTATATTTATTTTCTCATTTTAACTATAGAGACTTCATTTTTCCACTGTAGGTAGAATTTTATGGTTTTTTGCTGAATTTTTAATATAAGGAATTCTACCTTAGTGTAGCTGGATTAGAATTAATACTCTTGTTTTTATTAGCAAATGTACTTATTTCCATTTTCTGCTTAATTTTATTTGTATTGAAGCCACACTTTTGTCTGTTTCTTGGTGTAAATCTTACAATTAACAATTTGCTTGCATGCAGTCAATTTTTAGTTAGTGATCACTGAAAGTTACTATTTTTAATATTTTTGTTAAGGTTAAAATAATTTAAGAACATAAGAAAATAATATTTGATATTAGCTAGGATTTTGTTAAGGCATAGTAAACTTTCTGAAAAGAAAGACTAAACTTTCCAATACCAAATTGTTTGAATGTAATAAACAAATAAAATCTATTCTCCCTAAGGCTTTGTCTTAACATCTATTTCCCTGTTGATTCACATTATAACAGAAGCAAAAACTCTGTAGAGCTGCACCTAGCTCTACACTAAAAACTGTCATGTCGATTTTTCACCTCAGAGATTTAACTGCAAGTATCTCAACATTTTTTTCCAGTAAAACTAATGAATTCATTTAGCTAATGATGTAATTTAATCTTACATATTCTAACAAAACTAATTATTAAGCTATAAACCAAATTAGGTTATTGATAATCATTTCCCAGACATTTTTTTTTTCTTTAAGGGAAGCCTTGGAATAAATTGCAACATTATTGTGATTTAATTTACCATTTATAATTTTGCTAGTATTCAGGAGATTTCTACAATAAATAAAAGGATGGGTTATGAATTTCATATTATGGCTGTAAATTCTCACCATAGGCTACAATTCACTGTTGTACAGGCTGAACACCAGAAAGGTTTTCATGTGATAAATTTATCAATGTCTAAACTCCCTGATGAAATATGGCCTTATTTTGCCCTTAAAAAGGTGGATCAATCAATGTTATTGAGGGCTTTTCATCATTGAAAGATTTTTCGTTAACAGTTAAGACTTTGATAAAGTTTCAAAGTGATTTAGTCTTCTCAGATTATTGTTGTAATCAGAATTTCTTTGTCTACTAAGTTTTAGAAATAAGAACTTACATTTATATGTGGTATTTGGTATATTATTTTAATCATAAATCCTTTCTAATTTAAATTTAGTAACAATAAAGAATCACTAAAATAAATGCAAAAAATAATTATTGATAGTTAGCATATGATATATATCCTAATTATTTGTGGGTATGTTTAATCAATGCTAACATATAAATTTTAATAGTATGAGGTGCAAAACAAATTTACTGTTTAAATAATTCTAACCTTATCGAGAAAACTTTTGTAAGTATATCAGAGAGTGTTTGCCAAAGACTCTAAAATACACATCTGTGTGAAGCAGCAGGACTAATTTACATGAAAACTACATATTAATAACGTAGGAATTTATATGCTTAATGTTTTTAAGGTATATTACAGATTTGCTGATACTGTTTCTATTTTCAAAGTGCTAGTAACAAGGATTTTTATGCTAACCTAATGATTTTCCTTATGGTAATTTTATAGGATAAGGTCTTTGCAAAAAACAAAAATTGTAGAACCATTTGTAAATGTCCCATTGATGCCTATTGCCTTTACATAATATAAAATGTAAGTAATTATATCATACTCTTGCAAATGTCAACTTAAATTTACTCTTTTAGTATTACATCTTTTTCTACTATGTTTTATTATTTTCAGGGTTTTTTCAATGCTAAAAATAATTTTGGGGTAACTTGGTTAGTTCCTGAATGTTGTATTATTTTAAAAGACCACTAATGTCTCATAGCCATTTCTATAATTTGCAAACATGCAGTACGTAAGAATGTTTTGGTCAATGACAGAACACCTACAATGGTGGTCATGTAGATTATAATACCATATTTTTACTGTACCTTTTTATGTTTAGATATACAAACACTGACCACTGTGTTACAGTTGCCTACTATATTGTAGTATTCGCTACAATAACATGCTCTACAGATTTTGTAGCCCAGGAGCAATAGGCTATACCATGTAGCCTAGGTGTATGGTAGGGTATACCATTTAGGTTTGTGTATGTACAATCTATATTGTTCACACAATGGTGAAGTCTTCTAACAACAGATTTCTCAGAACATATCTCTATCATAAAGTGATGCATGACTGTGTAATAGAGTTGAAAAGTTTCTTTCCCAAGTGATGTAGCTTTCGTTATGCCTTAGAGCAATATAGAGTAGTTCCTATAAAAATGTTTAAATCCAACCATCAATTATTACTTCATAAAATGTCATGGTAACTAGTCTGTGCTATAAGTAGTATTATTCAGAAATAATTAAAACCTATATATATATATACTTCAAGAATTAAGTATGAGAAAAATGTAAACATAAGAAACCTAAAATAAATTTCGATAACATATCTTAAAATTTTTTCTTCAGTTCTAATTCATGAATATACCTGTTGTATATTTTAAATATCATTTTGGGGTAGAAACAAATGTAAAAGCTGAACTCTTTTGCTCTTTCCATATTAATTGTGCTTTATATCTTTTCATAGTCATAATGAGATCACACATATGATCCATACATTATGGGTATATGTATATATATCCACAATTAGACATATATTAAATGACAGTTTAAATTGTTTATTTTTCTAAATTATTTATTCTCTCTTCCTAGATTATAATATTTACTTTGAAATTTTTCTGCACCTGTAATAATAGTAAATATAATGCTTGATAAAATTTATGTAAAATAGAAGTGGTGACTTAATATAAGCACCATCCGAAATCACATGGGTAAAAATATATGAATGTGTTGCTTGGATAGTAACATGATGGCTACACTAGCCCAAAGGTGAGAAAATGTAGGAATTGCAAACATTTACAGAAGAGTATGTGGTAATTTTTCAGATTATTTCCTTCTCTTCTCCGTATTTCTTTTTTTTTTTTTTTTTTTTTTTTTTTTCCTTTTTTTTTTTTTTTTTTTTTTTGAGACTGAGTTTAGTTCTTGTTGCCCAGGCTGAAGTGTGATGGAATGATCTCGGCTCACTGCTACCTCCATCTCCTGGGTTCAAGGGATTCTCTTGCCTCAGTCTCCCGAGTAGCTGGGATTACAGGCATGCACCACCACGCCTGGCTAATTTTGTATTTTTAGTAGAGATGGGATTTCTCCTTTGGCTAGGCTGCCCTCGAACTCCTGACCTCAGGTGATCCTCCTGCCTTGGCCTCCCAAAGTGTTGGGATTACAGACATGAGCCACCACGGCTGGCCTCCTCATTTCTTTATGGTACTATGCCTGAATTGATGATGCTTCAAGGTTCTCCAGTAGCCAATATTATGTTTCTCACTCTTTGATGTGAGCTGCCTGTGTGACCAAAATATCTGATTCTCCTCTCGTTGACTATGTCTCAGCTAACGCTAGGCATCTTTCCACATTCTATCCAAAAGCATTCTCTATCATCAAGTATGCTATTTTTCCCTCTGGGCAAGTGAAGCACAAAAGTACAGAAAAGTAAATCCTGCCCCTCCCACTGTATTTCTCAAAAATGGAGAACTTGAGACAGACAAAACATGAGCCAGCTTTTCATCTGTAGATAGAAAAATTCCAAGGAACTCCTGATGAAATTCTTAGAGATCCAATCATTGAGCCCCTGGCACCTACAGCACCAGCCTTGATTATGTACCATTATGTGGGCTATTTCCTCTTATCTGTATCAGTTTTCTGCCTCACTTGATATTGTTTCTTTAAAATAGTTTACATTTATGTCAATAGAATTATTGATACAAAATTAAGTACATAATACTTAATTATATAATTAATTATGTAATTAAATAGTAATACTTAAATACATTTAAATATCATTTTTGTATTTGTATTTAATATAAATATTTTATATTAAGTATTATTACATAATAATAAGTATATAAAAGTTATCTAAAATTCTGCTTTTAAGGAATATAGCATAAGATAATTGCTGTCCAAAATGGTCTCTGAAAGCAGACCCTCTGAAATAGAATCTGGAACTTGATAACTCAAAGATCAAACTAAGAGAGGAGGCAGGTAGTGGGTGGTTAGACAGATAGAGAGGGAGGGTCTTGGAAGACAGACAACACCTGTAGGACCCCACGTGCACCATCCCTGTTATGTAGCTAGTAGGAGGAAATGTGATTAAGAGCTTCCTCTTACACAATACCAAGATACTTTCTCAGAAGGGACTTTCCAGCCACCCCACAGGTGCAGACAAGGACCAAGGGCATTGTAAAATGACCCTGAATCCATCATGATGAAATTAGCATTGTGCTTTTAACCCCCCATGGGTTTTGCTTAAGCACTCATGGGTAATATCCAAGATGGAGTCACTATGGCCAACTCCAGGAATGTGCAGATGCAACACTCCCATGGGATAAACTTTATCCCTCCCATTAGGACAACCCCACAGAAGACTTCTATGTTTCTGCCACGTAAAAGACCCAGAACTCAGGCCCATTTTTGGCAACCCTCTTTGGGTCTCCTCTTGCTGCTGAGAACTTTTCTGTCATGTAATAAACCCTACTCTGCATCACTCTCCAGTGTCTGAATGCCTAATTCTTGGTCATGGGACAAGAACCTGGACTTCGCTAAACTAAGGAGTAAGGAGACTGCAACAAAACCACTATTAGGACTTTATTGCCGGTGGAAAGTAAAATGGTAAAACATTGGTATGCTTCGTGTAACACTAAGTCTCTAAACAGTGGTGGATTGACAGGAGGTAGAGGTAAAAGAGGAAACAATGGATAATGTAATATCCCTAATATTTGAATCAAATAGGAATAAATGTAGTTATATAATTGATGACTAAGCAGGGTTTTATTAACCACTTTAAAAGACTTAAGAAATAATAGGCCGGGCGCGGTGGCTCAAGCCTGTAAATAATAGATTCAGTGCTGAAAATCGAAACTCGGTTTATGCTGTGAAATCAAAAGTGCCCTGTGAAAGAAAACATTTAGAGACCCTTATCTGCTAAAGCTACAAGGGAGACTATTATAGAAATCAGACCCATCATTTAATCATAAGTATAAAGTTGCACAGGAATTCAAATATACAGAACTTACAAAGTCTAAAGCAAATATTTAATTCAAATATACAGAACTTACAAACTTTAAAAGTTAAAGTTAAGGTTCAGACAGAAAAGCAATGTGATCATGGAAAAATGTATCTAAGAAATAATAACATGCACCTCTTTCTGAATCCTCAAAACCTGCAAGACAGTTCTCTTCCTCTTGTCTCAGGAACCTTTTATCTCTGGGGTAACTTCATTATTTATATAATCTGGAATAATTTTATTATTTTTATGTGCTTCTTAGTGTCACATAATTATTTTAAGTAGCTGGATTTTTGAATTTTTAGTACAGATGGGTTTCACCATTTTGGCCAGGCTGGTCTCGGACTCCTGTCCTCAAGAGGTCCACCCATCTCAACCTCCAAAAGTACTGGGATTATATGAATAAGCCACCGTGCCCGGCCTATTTTATATTCTTTACTGCAGTTGCTTCTCGGTCAACACTCTTATTTCTATTCAGTGAACAATTTTGATAATTAAGTATTTATTTGTCTTAGATCTCGTATACTTTTATACTTTTTTGATATATTATGTAATAAAGTTAAACTAATAAATTTATTGAGATGGTGAAAAACTGCATTATTGAAACTGAAATGAAGAATGCAGACCTACAAATAAAATTTTCCTCTCAGCATTATTGTTGCACTTTGGTTTACATTTTCCTTTTCTGATTATTGATAAAATTATGCACTTTTATTGGCTTTTTGCATATATCATTAAAAATATCTGATGAAGAGTTTCCACTGTTTTCCTACTGTGTTGTTGCTCTTTCTCTTATTGATTTATTTTGGTTATTTATATATTCTACATGGAATCTCTTATCAGACATAGGTACCGTATTGACTTTCTTCCACTCTGCGGCTTGTGAAATCAATCTTTTAGTGGTCGTTTTTGATTATGTAAGTTCTTAATTTTCATGTAGCTCAATTTACCAAATGTTTCCTTTACGGTTAGTATACTTAATATTTTGTTTAATGTATTTCTTACCCCTCAAAATTAATAAAGATATTGACCTATGTTTATTTCTAAAAACTTTATTTTTTTACCTTTCATATTTGAGTCATCTACTTAGAATTGATGCCATGTCTATGGTAGAGGTTGGGGTGAATTTTTTTCCCTGATGTATATCCGTTTGAACTAGTATCACATATTTTAAGAAAACCATTTTTTTATCATTTTGTTGCTGCCTGAGGGGAGGACAGCCTCAACTCCCTGGCTCCCTGCTGAACTTTCTTTGGCAGCTCCCAAGCAGCATGTGGGATACCGTCTTACAGTTTGAAGGTGGAAGTCTTGGCTTTCCTACCAGCTTTTGCTGGCATGGGCGAGTGTGGGGCCAGAATTTGTTATTATGTAGTGTTTAGCATTTATTGTCTAACAGTGTTCTGTTTCGGTGGTTTTCCACATTTCTGTCTTGGTTAGAGAGGGCAGACTTTTGTTGGGGCATTTTTGTCTGCCCTGTTTTCATTTCTGCTTTGCAGGATTCTTCTGCTCTAAGTCTAGGGTAGGTGAGGCCAAAAGCAAACCCAAATAATTCACTACTGTGTTAATTCTTAGGCTCCAAGGTCCTTTGCTGGTTAGCCTTCTGTCCACCTTTTCAAAATCTTTACATATTTGTTTTAATATGTAATTCCAGGGCTTTTAGAAGCCCATAGCTGGAATAATTGAGAAAAGGATGTCTACTCTATCTTCCTTGAAGCAGAAGTCTGACATCTTTTCAGAATTCTAATGCCTAGCTTTGCACATCTTTAAGAGAAAGATTAATCAGAGTAATAAGTCTGCCACATCTCCCCTGTGCTTCCATATCACTGGGATCTAGGCCATCAATGTCTACTTTGGCAAGTCTGATTTTATTTTCTTGCTTAGGGCCATATTATTGCTGAGAGCTCATTTGAATTATTTGGTTCCTATTGGCAGCTCTCCATCTGACTTCACAGTCTCTTTTCTCTGCAGTTTAAGAATTGACACATGGAGCCAAAACAAAACTGGCATGTATATTTAACCATGAATTTGTTTTCTAATGGATTTTGGTCCCATTAAATTATGGCTTTCTCAAAAGTTCTCCAATGCTTCAAAGAAGTTGTTTTGTTTTAGCTATATTATTGCCAACAATTTCAGTCATTATTTGCAAGAGCATTGGTTTTCTACCAACTAGTCTATCATAGTAAAAGTGGAATAATGTCACTTACTTTTAAAGAAAAGATTAAGGAAAATAACTGCAAAAAATTACAATGTAAATTTCAAAATAAGTATATTTCATACATAAAATAGGAATATATGAAATGTTAGATTTCATGTATAAAATAATAAAGAAAATTGAGATACTTTTATTTGAAATTCTGACCAATTTAAAATTAAAACAAATAAAATTATATAAAAAACTAAAATGTATTGGGAATACCATAGATTTTATACTGATGCAAACAATGAGGATTAAAAAATATATGTATTTGAAATTACTGTTAAAACTATTCATGTAATAAACTTAAAATCGAGATAAACATTCACTATCTAATTTTGTACTTGTTATAGATGCACAATGTTTTACATAAATTATAATTATTGCCAAAGTAAACACTAATCAAGTTTACATCAAAATAAATATTTCCAGCTTCTTGTAAAAATATGGAAAATTCAACAGTACTACAATAGCATTCTTCCATGGAGCTGAGTAGTTGCTACATACTTTGAACAGGACAGGTAGTCACCAGTTTGTTCCAATACTACCTTTTTCCATTTGTCCTTGATATTGTAGGTCAAGTGAAAATGCAGAAATTGTTTTTCTTGCATTATGTTTTTTAGATGTAAGAGTAAAGTGAAAGAGAAAAGTGAAAAATTGATCAGATTTATGTCTTTATAAACACCTGATAATGAGAGTTTTGAAGAAAAGTTTGTGTGTTGTAAGAAACTGGGCAAGAGTGTGGGAGATTGAAATAGTTAAAAATCCAGGACTTGACAAAGCCAGGACACGTTACTAAGTTATATGATCAGCCTATTGCATTTCCTGTAGGCCCAACCTGGTCAAAAAAAAAAAAAAAAAAAAAAAAAAA